>NC_064818.1:38452439-38560847 GCF_023721935.1 Panthera uncia | reverse complement strand
TTCATCTTTTGGCAAAGAGCAGAGAGAGGATTAAGAATGAGGAGGATTCCATCAAGTCAGGCAAAATTAATTAGCTGCAATTTCACTGCTGAGCTGCCAGGTAAATTTCACAGTGTAATCACTCCAAGTTCCTGCATTAACACGACAATAACACCTTATAAGCATTCAATATCCCATTTCCCTCCATGCATGGTCAAGCCTAAGAATTAGGTACTAGCCCAGCCGACATGCTTGGTTTAGATCTGGGAAGAATCAAATTTTGTAGAATGGTTCTCGTAAAGAAACACAATAGCTGCTATCTCCATTTTCCCTCCTCTCCACTCACCCCTCCACTCTGGAAAGAGGTTGGACTCCTCTCTCTGGGCCTGTGAGCGAGGCTGGCTAGCAGTGTGGTAGAGTAGAAAGCACGCGGGTGTTGGCCATTAACCAATATGTCACTTTGGGCATTTTGCTCAGACTCGCTGGATCTTAGTTTCCTCACCTGTAAAACAGGAACAATAGCATAGTCTTGTGTGCCTCCAGGCCCATTAGGAGAATCACATTAGATTATGGAATATTGTTTACACTTTGCTAATGGAACAGTGGTTCAGTCACTAAGGAGAAAGAAGGAAGGAAGGAAGGAAGGAAGGAAGGAAGGAAGGAAGGAAAGGAAGGAAAGAAAAGAAAGGAAAGAAAGAAAGAAAGAAAGAACAAAAGAAAGAAAGAAAGAAAGAAAGAAAGAAAGGAAGAAAGAAAGAAGAAAAAGCATGAGGGGAAGACTCAGTTATTTAGAAATGAGCACTCACACACCCACACTGCACATTCACTTCCCAGCCTAAGATCTGGCTGAGTGTCAAGGTCAGCATGAATACTGGTGGCTACAGATGTGGGTGGGGTGTCTATTCCCCACTTCCCAGAGCTGATGTTCAAGCAAAATACACATTATTCCTCAGCTAATATTCCTTAGCTGTTATTCTTCTGAAAAAGCTGACATTTCTGCTGTTGGACCTTCCCCAAAACATCAATAGCTAGTTATTTATCTCTAATGGCTCAAGGGAAGAAACACAGCAATCCCATAATTAACCAATGAGGTTGACAAGACAGCTTGCACTGTAGCCTGGACGGCCACAAGGAACGTCACCCAGGGTCTGGCCAATGATACACAGCCACGTGGACAAGCTTTGGGGCCAGGCCAGCTGGAGTTAGAATGCAGGCTCTGCAACTACACCTTTCTGAAGTTTCCTCACCTTTATGAGGGAATGATAGTACCTATGTTATTGGATTATTGAGATGCACCTAATACAGCACCTGACACAAAATTAGTGCCCAGTATAGCCCTCCATGGCAACAACCATGTGGCACCCACCCAATTGCAGCTTACTGACTGGCTGATTTCCATTTAAGGAAACTGAAGATACGGGAAGAAAAACTTGAGGGGATTGGAGGCTTGTGGTATTTGGATTACACTTAATGGCCCAGAAAGCATAGAGGGGAAGCAAAGCTTGGACCCCAGGAGCAGCTTCCCACATACGAGAAGAAGCAAAGTGAACTGGAAGAAGGACATCCATCCACCCTGACCATGACTCACCAGTCTGAACACCTTCTACACCACCTGCGCCTGTCTCAGAGAACACTAGCCACTGGGAAGTTTTCTTTGTGTCAAATGAAACCTTGTCAGTAGACCAGTGTAGGCTCGAGGTCTGCCCTCTGCTGCTACATAGAGCAGTTCTACATCTGCTTCCAAATGGTGGCCCTACAAAAGCACCTCCTAATGTTTATTTATTTGGGGGGGGGGGGGGCAGAGCACAAAAGAGGAGGGGCAGATAGAGAGGGAGACACAGAATCTAAAACAGGCTCCAGGCTCCAAGCTGTCAGCACAGAGCCCCATGCGAGGCTTGAACCCACCAACCGTGAGATCATGACCTGAGCCAAAATTGAGAGCCACTTAACTGAGTCACCCCGACACCCCTACGAAAGCACCTCTTGTCTCCACTAAGGACTCCCCATTCCTTCCTCAGTCCCCAAAGACCAAACAGAAACTCTGTTGCCCACTACTTAATCGCAAGGGCTCTGAAGTCAGATGGATGTGGAGTGAATCTAGTTGGGGCCCGGTTCGGCTATTTGACCTTCCTAAGACTTAACGCCTCTTCTGTAATACAGAGAATTTAATAGAGAAGACACCTGATAGAGTCCGGTGCACAATGTGAACACTGGTCTTAACTCATATTCAGCACTTAATACATGTTGGGAATTTTGATAAAATGGAGAATTTACATGAGAAGATATAGCTAATAGAGTTTTATGCACAATGCCAGCATAAGTCCTAATGCATATTAAGTATTCCATTAAATACTAGTATTATTCTTCCTTCAAACTCTTATATATTTATGATTCTGACACCTTTAACTGTTCAACTACATATATATATGGCTCCCTGTAAGTGTCTAGTTTCCTCCTACCTCACTGGCTGATACCACTCAGTGTCCTTTGTTAATTCAGGTTGTTTGGATGCCTCCAAATGGTAGGGTGCCTGGGCTTTGTCCTAGCCCCTCAAACCTCCTCTTTCTACCCCTGGCTTCTAATAACATCCTTATGTCTAGGACTGCCCCAACTGTGTTAACTCTAGCTCATACCTTTCCATTGAGCTCTACACTTACATATCCAATTATTTACTAGACATTTCCATTCGGATATTGTGTAGTAAAAAAGTTAACCTTGCCCCCCCAAAAAATATCTAGTCTTTGCCATTCACTTCTGGGAGCTTATCTGTAAGTCCTTGGAATATCCTGACTGATAGGAGTGTCTTTATTTTCCTGAGAGCCTTGGATGGCACCAAATAGTCTAACAACGTGATTTAGGTTACATAGTATCAGCATAACCAAAGAGACTGGAAATTAAGATCAGCCCCATGAGTACTCATTCATGCCTATGTGATGAGCCCTCTGAATGCCAAGGCCCAGGTGAGCCCCCTGGTTGGCAATACTCCATGCATATTGTCACACATTGATATTGGGAGAGAAATACTATCCTGACTTCACAGGGAAAGGACAACGGAAGTTCCATATTTGGTACTTCTGGACTCTGCTATGAGCTTCTTCCATTGACTGATTCTAATCTGTATCCTTGCCTTGTAATAGCCCATAAACATGAGTAAAACAGCTTTCCATGAACTCCAAGAGTCCTTCTAGTGAATTATCAAATATGAAGGTGGTTTTAAAAGTCCCCAAGCTTGAGCACCTGGGTGGCTCAGTCGGTAGAGCGTCTGACTTTGGCTTGGGTCACGATCTCACAGTTTGTGAGTTTGAGCCCCGTGTCAGGCTCTGTGCTGACAGCTCAGAGCCTGGAGCCTGCTTCGGATTCTGTGTCTCCCTCTCTCTCTGCTCCTCCCCTGCTCATTCTCTCTCTCTCTCTCATTCTCTCTCTCTCTCTCTCTCTCTCTCTCTGTGTCTCTCTCTCTCCTTCAAAAAAATAAATAAAAACATTTTTAAAAATTTTTAAAAAAAGTCCCCAAGCTTACAGCTGGTGTCAGAAGTGTGGGTGATCTGATATGCACCCACTTCAGAGTGGGCAAACTCCTATGGGTTCTAACTAGCATCTCAAACCTAATGTAACCAAAACAAGAACCTTGATCTTTCCTTCCAAAAAATAAACTAACAATATTTTTTTTAATCTTCAGAACACGACTCCTAATATCTTGCTCATCTCCAGAAGACCAGCAGAAGAAAATGGGACGTGGGAAATAGGCATTGGGGGAGCTTCTTACAGGCCAAGACTGGAAGCAGGACCTATCACCAAACGCACATGCCACAGGTTGAAACTTAATCAGAGTCATACCCAGCATCAAGGGTGGCTAGGAAATATACAAGCCTTGGGTTCCTAGAAGAAGAAAGGGCTTAGTTAGCCATCCCTGCCATACATCCCATCAATTTAGGACTAGTGCTCAATCCCTTATCTCTGTTCTTCAAACACCTAGGTCTATTCCACCTCAGGCTGCCCACCACTGTTCTCTTTGCCTGGCTCTCTGCGTGGCTGGCTCCTTCTTATCATCTCGACCTTAGCTTAAATGTCAGATCCTCAAAGAGGGCTTTCCTGGCCACTCGATCTAAAGGCGCCTCCGCTCACCGGGGACTTTCTGACATACCCCACTGTTTCAATTTTGTATTGCCCTTATATCAGCATCTGAATCTGCCTTGTTATTTCCACACTTGTTTATTACCATGTCTACATTAGATTAAGAAATTCATGAGTGCCTGGCCCTGGCAGATGCTAATGAATATTTTTGAATAAAAGAATGAACGAATGAATGCTTTTCTTCCACTCTTCTCTCCAGTCCAGTGAATACCATTATGATCATTACTCTAAACTCTTTATCGGGCCTATTGCTTATCTCTGTTTCATTTAGTTCTTTTCCTGAGGTTTTGTCTTCTTCTTTTATTTGGACCATATTCCTCTGTCTCTTCATTTTGCTTGACTTTCTGTATTTGTTTCTATATTGAGGTGGAACAGCTACTTCTCCTCGACTTGAAAGAATGTTCTTGTGTATGGTCACGCCTTGGATAGACTGTGTATGGCTGGTGACTTTGGCTGGCCTGGGCTGGGGGTCCTGCGCACTCTATCCTGGAGTCACCCAGGCAGGATGGCATGGGGGTGAAGTGGGCATGGGCCAGGGTGTCCCAAGGCTCTCTGCATAGAGGGCACCCTGCCAGGTGGCTGGAGTTAAGGTGAGATGCAGGCTGAGGGGTCCCAGGGTGCCCTGCGCAAGAGGTGCTCTGACAGGGTGGCTGGGGAATCCCAAAATGCTCTGTGCAAGGAGCAACTTGGTAGAACAGCTGTAGCTGAAGTGGGTGTAAGTTGAGGTGTCCCAGGGGACGCCCTGGCCAGGTGGCTGGAAGCAGGTGTGAACCAGGAAGTCCCACAGTGCTCTGTGCCAGGGGTGCCCCAGAAAGCCATCTGGACCTTAAGTAGTGTGGGCCTGGAGTATTCTGGGGTGCTTTGTACCTGCGTCGCCTTGGCACAATGGCCTGAGCTGTAATGAGTGCTGACCAGGAGTGTCCTAGGGGCCACTTTGGTGGGATGGCTGGGGCTGGTGGGCCTGGAAGCCCGGAGCTCACTGAGGCAGCAGGCAAGCTATGGTGCCTGGACCTTGCTCCTGTCTGTGCTATCAAGGCCAAGGGGGAATATAAACTGTGGTGCTTGCCAACTCCTCCAACCCATCACCTGGCGGGGTTCTAGAACTGGATCTTTAATACACTAGTTGTTCTTTTACTTTTTAGGTTTTTTTTTTATGTTTATTTATTTATTTTGAGAGAGAGGCAAGGAGGGACAGAGAGGGGGGAGGGAGAGGGAGGGAGGGAGAGAGAGAATATCCCAATATCCCAAGCAGGCTCCGCACTGTCAGTGCTGAGCCCAACGCAGGGCTTGAACTCACAAACTGTAAAGATCATGACTGGAACTGCAAAACCAAGAGTCAGATGCTTAACCCACTGAGATACCCAGGTGCCCCCTTGTTGTTCTTTTAAATCATGGCTTTTTTCCTGTGCCTCGGGGTAGATGAATGTGCTCCCTCCCTCTGTGCTGTCCCTCCCCACTGCAGTCCCCGGTGTCGGAGGTAGGGGTCCCTTCATGTCTCCTTCTCTCCTGCCGTTCTAGCTTTTGCTGTATAGAAGCTGTCCAGTCAGCCCTCAGTTCTTCTTGAGGAAGAATCACTTTATGAATAGATGTAGCTTTGGTGTGTCCATGGAGGAGGTGAGTTCAAGGTCTTCCTACATTGCCATCTTGGACTAGAATCTGAATGAATGCTTTTCTGTGCATGCTTCAATTTCCCAAACATCATGTGAAGAGTGCAGCCCAGTCCACAGGATGAGATCTCTGTACAGCAAGAACACCCATCTTTTCTCTGGTTCTGCTATCTCTCTCGTAGCAGAGCCCACGTTCCCGAAGCAGACCCTTCAGCTTTTTTTGGGGTGAGCCTAAATTCTGCCTCTTCTGACTGACCTGTACCTGACTAGTTGATGGTAAGGGCCAAATAGTGAACTTGGGATGCATTCATGCTAAAATTTATTTTATTTTATCTAAATGATACAGTTTGTCTCTGAAGGTCTATTCAATGGCCCATTGTATTGGTTCTTCCATCCAAACTGGGTCAGTACATGAAGTGGTGCCCCCCCCCCCACAGAAAAAGAAAGCAAAATAGCATTCTTTCACTCCACCTATCAACCTTGCCCCCAAACAGCAGGCAGACCCTGTCCTTGTTCAATTAACTCCAGACAGAATTAAATAGGACCTTGAGTGCACCTGCCCTTGGCATTCACTGTGAGTCTCAGATTCTCAAGGTTTTGTTCACCCTGACGCTGCCTGGGTGAACTCCTGTTCACCTGTGTCCCTCCTCCCACCTTTCCTATATGTACCCTCTGGAGTCTCAGGAATTTCTGCAGGGGTCTCTGCTGTCAGTCACTGGGCCATCAAACAGGCCAAGATTTTAAACACGACTCCTTCTAGCTGTATGGCTCTGGGTCTCTGTCCTCCTCTGTTAAGATGGGGCAATCATGCTCATTTGGAGGGCTGTTGTAAGATCAAAGATGGTGAAATGTGGAGTGTCGGGGTGACTCGTCAGTTGAGGGTCCGATTCTTGATTTCGGCTCAGGTCATGATCCCAGGGTCATGGGATCGAGCCCCATGTTGGGCTCCATGCTGAGCCTGGAGCCTGCTTAAGATTCTCTCTCTATCCCTGTCCCTCCCTCCAACTTGTGCTCACTCTCTCTCTCTCTCTCAAATAAAATAAAAACTTTTTTTTTAATTTAAAGAGGATGAAATGTATAAATCATATAGAGCCTGACACAGAGCAGGACCCCAAAGGAAAGTTCACATCCTTGAAACAATACACGCTTTATGGGTTCACCACTTCCTTTACGGCGCTGGCGTCCAGCGCTGCCTGGGATGAGGGAGGACAGCTGACTGCCCCTACTTAGAAAGGTTCAAAATGGCCAAACCTCAACCGTCACCTCAAACAGGGGCAGAGCACTGACTCTCCTCCAAGGATGGGTTTCCAGTTCATGATGGTGCCTAACAGTTCATGATAGGGTTTGGTGGGCTCAAGCCCTGCCGAGGCAAGGGTCAGGGGTCAGAAGTGAGAGCTGATCAGGGTGTAGAACGCACCTGCTGACCCTGGGTTCTTACTGAATTCTTGGCCCCTCTGTAGGCTATAGGCCTATAGGTCTGGTCTATAGGCCCAACCGACGTCAGGTTCTGAGAGCTTCCATAGGGCAAGCAAGAGAACCTGCAAGCCACCCGAGATACCGTTCTACAGACAGGCCTGGGTCCCGTGTCCCCAGCAGAAGGCAGACTGTGCCGCAGGGACATGGGCTGCTCTCTCCTTACTTAGAGACAGGTGAGAAGCCCACAGGACTGCATGCTGCTCGGGCACAGCTAGAATGAAGCCACGTCGGCACAGGAGTCAACCACAGCCTCCTCACACCCTCCCATCGCCACCCACCAGCTCAGAGGTGTCTCTGCCCCGAGGGACCCCTTCTGCACAGGTTGCAGAGAAGGCCTTCACAATGATGGTATAAAAGGCAGCCCAAAGGTATTTCCTCCAGGAAGAAAGGTAGCCAGGAAAGAAGGAAAGAAAGAAATCTTAGTCTTTTCACTGTAGCATTTTCTTTTTTCCTCTCGTATAAATCGTAGCTGAAAGGTCACTCTGAGATTGATGGCTTTCTTAGGAATGTGCTTTCTTTCCGCTCCTCAGTCGTGGGGTCTGCATGTCACAAGATAGAGAGGCTAATGCAGTGGCTACTCTTATGAGAGCTTAAATTGCAACAACATAAATAGCTAAAATAAAACTTCCCAGGACTCGGAGGCTCTGGCCTTTCGAAAAATCGAATTTCTAGGTTGTTCCGCTTTCAGATGTCCTTCTAATTCTGACTTTTGAAAAGAACCCTAAACCCTGAGTGAGGGGCTGGTTTTCCCACAGCCTCTCAGGAGGCTGTGGTTCCAGTTCTTCCATCCACATAGCCATCATATACCCACCCACCCATCCGTCCGTCCATCCGTCCATCCACTCAGGCATTCATCTGTTCTCCCAACGACTGGCTGGTTACCAGGCTCTGTCCTATAAAGTAGGGACATAGCAGTAAACTCACAGATCTGGTCCCCAGTCTCGTGGAACTGCCTCTCCAGACAAATACAGACAAGTCCACTAGCATGGCAGCATGATTCATTAGAAATATGCTATAACCAGGGCGCCTGGGTGGCTCAGTCAGTTAAGTGTCCAACTTCAAGCTCAGGTCATGATCTCACAGTCCGTGAGTTCGAGCCCCACGTCGGGCTCTGTGCTGACAGCCCGGAGCCTGAAGCCTGCTTCGGATTCTGTGTCTCCCTCTCTCTCTGCCCCTTCCCTGCTCACTCTGTTTCTCTCTCTCTCTTTCAAAAAAATTATTTAAAAAAAAAAGAAAGAAATATGCTATAACCCAGTTTAGAAATAGCTGTGTCTTATTGCCCCAAAGAGATAGCCAGGGCTTTCAGTCTGAAGGCTTGGGCCTCCTTTACCCATGGGATGAGAGCATGAGTAAGCTTTTGTGTTCAAAAATCTGGGCAAGTGATCTCACACCGGTCACTGAGGGCCGCCCTATAGCCACTGTCTTCAGCCTGCACAAAACTTGAAAAGACATTGGACCTGGGTGGGTGGGAGACTTGGTGTGTGGTGTTGATGTTAACCACTCACCCTCTGCAGCTGGGTTTGTGAACCTTCTCTATGCTCAATGAAGACGGGTTGGGCTGGTGGTAGCTCTCAATCTTGACTACAGGGTAGAATCACCTGGAAGTTTTAAGTCACTATGGCCAGAGTACATCTAAGCCAATTAAGTCAGAAAATCTGGAGGTGAGAGCCAATGATCAGTAGTGTCCCAAGTTCCCCAGGAGACTCCAGTGAGAACTAGTCTAAGGGGGCCCTTTGGAACCACCAAGGGAACTGGCCCCTTTGGACATTAGGGATTGAATGCAGTGTTGTTCCAGCCCTTCAGGATCAGCTGCATAAGGGGAAGGGCTTGGGTTTCCACTCCTATTGAGACTAGAACATCTTCACAGCAGACTTCCCAGGGAAGCAGTGGCATCATTAGCGGATAAAGCAAAGAAAAGGAAACTGGCAACAACCATGGATGTAAAAAGCCTCTGGTACTTGTCTAGGGAAAGCCCAGAAATGACTGGGCCTGTTTGTGAGTGAATCTCAGAGCTGGATTTTATATGATTTAGAAAAAATAGGAAATATGTCACTTTTTGTACCTCAAGTATCATGTAAGTCATTCATTTCTCTCTTTTTTTTAATGTTTATTTTAGAGAGAGAGAGAGAGAGAGAGACAGAGTGTGAGTGAGGGAGGGGCAGAGAGAGAGGGAGACAGAATCTGAAGCAGGCTCCAGGCTCTGAGCTGTCAGCACAGAGCCTGACGTGGGGCTCGAACTCATCAACCGTGAGATCATGACCTGATGCTTAACCCATTGAGCCACCCTGGCGCCCCAGTCATTCATTTCTTTTATCCACTCAGTGGTCATACAGGGTGGCAAGTGCTGAGAGGGAGGGAGACCCCTAACGTGGCAGCACAGAAGGGGGTCACCAAGCTGGTTAGCACTTCCTTCCTTTACCAGCATCCTTCAGCCACCTGCATGTGCCCCGCTCAGCTCCCAGCTATGCCCCACCAGGTCACATCCATTTGGCAAGAACTGGCAATGGTATAGAGGGGTATCAGGGCCCTCAGAGAGCGGGATACTTTAACCCTCTCCCTGGACCTTGGGCTCCAGGCAGCTGAGTCCCCCTCGGATTGTTAGAGTTCTTCCTCTGAGGACAGATCCCAGGGTAGACGCTCTTCCTCACTCTCCCCTTCCTCCTGCCCTCTTGCCCACTGTCCTCACCCCATGCTCCAGCCTCCTTCCCAGGATAAGGAACTATAAAACATCTGAAACGATTGCTCAGTCCCTTCTTTTTGGCAAAGAGACTTCCATCCCATTCTTCTGAATTTCTCCTCTTGGCAGCTAAGCCCAGACCCCAATTTTTTCCTGCAGCATATGGCTTCAAGAACCCTCCCTTGTTTACTGTTGGGACTATTGGCTGTATTTTATAGAAATAAAAAACTATAAGCTTGTTCTCTCTGTTGGCACAGCCAACACGGAACAGCTGGCAGCTTTGTAAATGACTCCAGTAAATCCCAGCTCTGTAGTGGGGCAAAGATTCCCACAGCCCAGTGCTTTGCAGCCTCAGCTGCAAATGGGATCACCTGGATGGGTTTTTTTTTGAATAAGATGCCTGGGTCTCCACCCCACCCCCAGAGATTTTGTTTTAATTAGTCTGCAAGAGGTGAGGAGGGCCATGTGTAAGGATTGCCTTTCCCCCCATCCTAACACATGACCGGGGTTGAGAAGCAGCCGTGAAACAGATCAACACCTTCTCTGCCAGGAGTCTTGCCTCGTCATTGAGGAGAGCGCCTCTGAAGTGCCATGATCAGGGGTGAGACAGGATGAAATAAAGCCACATTACTCACTATCCTCCGGGGTATGTGCAGGTCCCCACCTGGTGTTCTCACTGCCTCCAAACCCACCGTGAGTTGGCAGAGGCACTGCCAGGGCCAACCCTATCTCAACGCAAGTGCATTTTCCAGGATAAATTATCTTTGCCTGGTGTGCTTCTCAGTCAGCAAACCTTTTCTAAGCATGCACACTAGGAAAGATACACACACATCAGACCCAGCCCTTGCCTTTCCTCAAAATACCCAATATCCAGCAGAGCCTGGGTGGCTCAGTCAGTTGAGCGTCTGACTCTTGATTTTGGCTCAGGGCATGGTCTCGCAGTTCGTGGGTTTGAGCCCCGTGTTAGCCTCTACACTGGCGGTGTGGAGCCTGCTTGGGATTCTCTGTCTCTGTCTCTCTCTCTCTCTCTCTCTCTCTCTCTCTGCCCCTCCCTCCCTCTCTCTCTCTCTCATTCAAAATAAATAAATAAACTTAAAAAAAAAAAAAAACTTGTCCAACTGGGTAGATGAGCACGTGACCAAGAGCTGATTTGTATACCAATGCCCGTGAATTCAGTGGGCATACAGTGGGCTTTCAGAGAAGGGCAGACAGTGTGTGTTACAGTAGAGGATGCTCCCTGGAGGAGGCAGGCCAAAGGTAGGCTGGGTGGAAGGTAGAGAAATGAAGCTAAAGAAAAGTCTTCAAAGAAGGGGCAACCCAGTAAGCAAAGCCCAAGGACAAGAAAAGGTATGATAGTATGGGGAGGACACAATGGGTGAAACGGAAAGAGAAAATGGCTCTGGGGTTTATTCCTTCCCACTAACCCTAGGGCCGCCCCCTTGTCCGAGCCGCCGCCATCTCCCCTCTGGATTTGTGCATCTGCCTCCTCCCTCCCTACACATCCTCTACTGCTGAGGGACGTGGGTAGTAGCGGGTGACCCTGCGCTGACCCATAATTTAAACTATCGGGGAGGGAGCCAAGATGGCAGAACAGCATGGAAGGTTTTTGTGTGTCTCGCGTCCATGAAATACAGCCAAACCAACACTAAACCATCCTGCCCACCTAGAAAACTGATCTGAGGATTCACACAACAATCTGCACAACCTGAACCACAGAATTCAGCAGGTGCGCGGTGCAAGGAGGTGAACCAGGGGAGAGAGAGGCCACATCGGGCAGGGAGGTGCTTTTGCGTGCGGAGAGAGGACAGAGACTGGGGTGAGTGGGGGGGGGGGTGGAGAATACGGGAAAAGCAGCTGGAGAGAAAGTGGAAAATTGGAAACAGCTGCAGGGACTAAACTGAAAAGGGAGAAAGGAGAAAGGAGAGGGTTTAATCTCCATTAAAACTGTAAACAGGGCGAGCACAGAGTCTGCAACTCCACAGCTCCATACCTGGCGGTGCTCTGGTGGGAAGGGCGAATCCCCAGGAGCAGAGTGGGGTCCGGGAGGTTCTCGGGCCACACGGGGAAAAGCGGTTCCACTGCTGGAAGGACATTTGGTAGAGGCTTGAGGCAACCTGGGCCCAGCAGACCCCAGAGAACGGCCGCATTCGCTGGTGCTGGAACGAGGTCGTTAAGGGTGAAGCCTGGTGCCAGTTGTGTGTTGTGATTTTCCATAATCCCTGAAACGCTGCTGTTACACTGTCTCGCGAACTTTTTTATGGGACCGGCTGGCACCTGGCCGCAGTCTGTGGGCTTCGGCAGCAGCACGGTCCTGCGAACATTCCTGGGTGCGGCCGGCATTCGGCCATTGCTCCGTGAGACCCTCCACAGAGGGGCGGAACGGGTCAAAGCCAAAGTCCTTCAGAACTAAGGGGCCGGGGAAAACAGCTGCATCTGAGACAAAACTCGGGAGAGAGGTACTGCCTGGGGCTTGCTAACAGACAGTGAAAAAGCGGGGAGTGGACGAAAGCTGAAGACAGAGGACGGGTGCACGATTGCTGATCAGGAGAACAGAGTTCCGATACTAGAGACTGGGTAACTGGGTGACGCCATTTTCACTGCTCCCGCGCATGCACATACGCACCTACGAGCACCACAACAATCCATCCCAGTAGGCTAGCAGCGCCATCTAGTGGAGAATGGAGCCATTACACTGAGCCCCGCCCAATTGGGCCAGCCTCACTCTTCAAGAATACAAGTCTCACCGCCTGCTTAGTTTATGGACTATAAAGAGCTTCGTAGTCTGACTTCTAGCGGAAAACGAAGTAATTTCAGTCATATTTGAATCTGTTAGCAGGTCCATCTATTCCATTTTTTTTCTCTTTTTCACTTTTTTCTTGAATACAGAAAGAGAAAAAATTCATTTTTATTTTCAATTTTTATTAAAAATGTTTTTCTTTAATTTTTATTACTATATTTTTTACTTTTGCACAAATATTTTCAAATTCTATTTTATTTCCATCATTTTATTTTAATCTACTTCAGTGTATTCACTTTTTCAAATTTTCAAACGATTTCCTTTTTTTTCTTTTTCTTTTTTCTCTTTTTCATTTCTTTTCTTTTTCTTGAATACAGAAAGAGAAAAACTTCATTTTTATTTTCAATTGTTATTAAAAATATTTTATTTAATTTTTTCTACTATATTCTTTACTTTTGTGTAAATTTTTTCAAATTCTATCTTACTGCCATCATTTCACTTTAGTCTACTGCAGTGTATTCGTTTTTTCAAATTTTCAAATGATTTCCTTTTCTGTTCTTCTTCTCTTTCCTTTTTCCTCCGTTTTTTCTTTAGTCGATCAAGCCACTTTCAACACCCAGACCAAAACACACCTAGGATCTAGCATTATTTATTTGATTTTGTGTGTGTGTGTTTAGTTTTTTAACTTTAATATTATTTAATTTTAATTTTTTTAATTTTAATTTCTTCTACCTCATTAATTCCTTTTCTCCCTTCAAAATGATGAACGAAGGAATTCACCCCCAAAAGAAAGAGCAGGAAGAAACAACAGCCAGGGATTTAACCAACACAGATACAAGCAACATGTCTGAATCAGAATTTAGAATCACAATAATAAGAAAACTAGCTGCAGTTGAAAATAGATTAGAATCCCTTTCTGAGGAGACAAAATAAGTAAAAACTAGTCAGGATGAAATAAAAAATGCTATAACTGAGTTACAATCATGACGGTTGCTGCAGCGGCAAGGATGGATGAGGCAGAACAGAGAATCAGCGATATAGAGGACAAACTTATAGAAAATAATGAAGCAGAAAAAAAGAGGGAGATTAAGGCAAAAGAACACGATTTAAGAATTAGAGAAATCAGTGACTCATTAAAAAGGAACAACATCAGAATCATAGGGGTCCCAGAAGAGGAAGAGAGAGAATTAGGGGTAGAAGGTTTATGTGAGCAAATCATAGCAGACAACATTCCTAACCTGGGGAAAGACACAGACATCAAAATCCAGGAAGCACAGTGGACCCCCATTAGATTCAACAAAAACCGACCATCAACAAGGCATATCATAGGCAAATTCACAAAATACTCAGGCAAGGAGAGAATCATGAAAGCAGCAAGGGAACAAAAGTCCCTAATATACAAGGGAAGACAGATCAGGTTTGCAGCAGACATATCCACAGAAACATTGCAGGCCCGAAAGGAGTGGCGGGATATATTCAGTGTGCTGAATCAGAAAAATATGCAGCCAAGAATTCTTTCCCCAGCAAAGCTGTCATTCAAAATAGGAGAGATAAAAAGTTTCCCAGACAAAAATTAAAGGAGTTTGGTGACCACTAAACCAGCCCTGTAAGAAATTTTAAGGGTGACTCTCTGAGGGGAGAAAAGATGAAAATATATAAATAAATAAATAAATAAATAAATAAATAAATACCAAAAGCAACAAAGATTAGAAAGGACAAGAGAACGCCACCAGAAACTCCAACTATACAAGCAACATAATGGCAATAAATTCATATATTTCAGTACTCACTCTAAACATCAATGGACTCAATGCTTCAATCAAAAGACATAGGGTGACAGAATGGATAAGAAAACAAGATCCATCTATATGCTGTTTACAAGAGACCCACTTTAGACCTAAAGACACCTTCAGATTGAAAGTAAGGGGATGGAGAACCATCTATCATGCTAATGGTCAACAAAAGAAAGCCAGAGTAGCCATACTTATATCAGACAATCTAGACTTTAAAATAAAGACTGTATCAAGAGATGCAGAAGGGCATTATATCATAATCAAGGGGTCTATCCACCAAGAAGACCTAACAATTGTAAACATTTGTGTGCCAAATGTAGAAGCACCCAAATATATAAATCAATTAATCACAAACATAAAGAAACTCATCAATAGTAATACCATAATAGTAGGAGACTTCAACACCCCACTCACAGCAACGGACAGATCACCTAATCAAAAAATCAACAAGGAAACGATGGCTTTGAATAACACATTGGACTGGATGGACTTAACAGATATACTCAGAACATTTCATCCTAAAGCAGCAGAATATACATTCTTCTCCGGTTAACATGGAACGTTCTCCAGAATAGACCATATACTGGGACACAAATCAGCCCTCAGCAAGTACAAAAAGATCGAGATCATACTGTGTATATTTTCAGACCACAACACTATGCAACTCGAAATCAACCACAAGAAAAAATTTGGAAAGGTAACAAATACTTGGAGACTGAAGAACATCCTACTAAAGAATGAATGGGCTAACCAAGAAGTTAAAGAGGAAATTAAAAGGTATATGGAAGCCAATGAAAATGATAACACCACAACCCAAAACCTCTGGGATGCAGCAAAGCGGTCATAAGAGGAAAGTATATACCAATCCAGGCCTTCCTAAAGAAGGAAGAAAGGTCTCAGATACACAACCTGACCTTATACCTTAAAGAACTGAAAAAAGAACAGCAAATAAAACCCCAAACCAGCAGAAGACAGGAAAAAATAAAGATTAGAGCAGAAATTAATGCCATCAAAACCAAAAAAACAGTAGAATAGATCAATGAAACCAGAAGCTGGTTCTTTGAAAGAATTAACAAAATTGATAAACCACTAGCCAGTTTGATCAAGAAGAAAAAGGAAACGACCCAAATAAATAAAATCAAGAATGAAAGAGGAGAGATCACAACCAACACAGCAGAAATAAAAACAATAATAAGAGAATATTATGAGCAATTATATGCCAATAAAATGGGCAATCTGGAAGAAATGGACAAATTCCTAGAAACATATACACTACCAAAACTGAAACAGGAAGAAGGAAATCGAATTAGTAATCAAAAATCTCCCAAAAAACAAGAGTCCAGGGCCAGATGGCTTTCCAGGGGAATTCTACCAAACATTTAAGGAAGAGTTAACACCTATTCTCTTGAAGCTGTTCCAAAAAATGGAAATGGAAGGAAAACTTCCAAACTCATTCTATGAAGCCAGCATTACCTTGATTCCAAAATCAGACAGAGACCCCGCTAAAAAGGAGAACTACAGACCAATTTCCCTGATGAACCTGGATGCAAAAATCCTTAACAAGATATTAGCCAACTGGCTCCAACAATACATTAAAAAGAATTATTCACCACAACCAAGTGGGATTTATACCTGGGATGCAGGGCTCCAACAATACCTTAAATAAAATTATTCATCACACCCAAGTGGGATTTATACCTGGGATGCAGGGCTGATTCAATATCTGCAAAACAATTAATGTGATTCATCACATCAATAAAAGAAAGGACAAGAACCATATGATCCTCTCAATAGATGCAGAGAAAGCATTTGACAAGATACAGCATTCTTTCTTGATAAAAACCCTCAAGAAAGTAGGGATAGAAGGATCATAACTTGAGATCACAAAAGCCATATATGAATGACCCAACACTAATATCATCCTCAATGGGGAAAAACTGAGAGCTTTTCCCCTAAGGTCAGGAACAAGACAGGGATGTCCACTCTCACCACTGTTATTCAACATAGTATTGGAAGTCTTAGCCTCTGCAATCAGACAACACAAAGAAATAAAAGGCATCCAAATCGGCCAGGAGGAGGTCAAACTTTCACTCTTTGCAGATGACATGATACTCTATATGGAAAACCCTAAAGATTCCACAAAAAAACTGCTAGAACTGATTCATGAATTCAGCAAAGTTGCAGGATATAAAATCAACACACAGAAATCGGTTGCATTCCTATACACTAACAATGAAGCGACAGAAAGAAAAATCAAGGAAATCGATCCCATTTACAGTTGCACCAAAAACCATAAAATACCTAGGAATAAATCTAACCAAAGAGGTGAAAAATCTATACACTGAAAACTATAGAAAGCTTATGAAAGAAATTGAAGAAGACACAAAAAAATGGAAAAAGATTCCATGCTCCTGGATAGGAAGAACAAATATTGTTAAAATGTCGATACTACCCAAAGCAATCTACATATTCAATGCAAATACTATCAAAATAACACCAGCATTCTTCACAGAGCTAGAACAAATAATCCTAAAATTTGTATGGAACCAGAAAAGACCCCGAATAGCCAAAGCGATCTTGAAAAAGAAAACCAAAGCAGGAGGCATCACAATCCTGGACTTCAAGCTATACTACAAAGCTGTAATCATCAAGACAGTATGGTACTGGCACAAGAACAGACATTCAGATCAATGGAACAGAATAGAGAACCCAGAAATGGACCCACAAGTGTATGGCCAGCTAATCTTTGACAAAGCAGGAAAGAATATCCAATGGAATAAAGACAGTCTCTTCAGCAAGTGATGCTGGGAAAACTGGATGGCGACATGCAGAAGAATGAACCTGGACCACTTTCTTGCACCATACACAAAAATAAACTCAAAATGGATGAAAGACCTAAATTTAAGACAGGAAGCCATCAAAATCCTCAAGGAGAAAGCAGGCAAAAACCTCTTTGATCTTGGCCGCAGCAACTTCTTACTCAACATGTCTCCAGAGGCAAGGGAAACAAAAGCAAAAATGAACTACTGGGACCTCATCAAAATAAAAAGCCTCTGCACAGCAAAGGAAACAATCAGCAAAACTAAAAGGCAACCGACAGAATGGGAGAAGATATTTGCAAATGACATATCAGATAAAGGGTTAGTATCCAAAATCTATAAAGAACTTATCAAACTCAACACCCAAAGAACAAATAATCCAGTGAAGAAATGGGCAAAAGACATGAATAGACACTTCTCCAAAGAAGACATCCAGATGGCCAATCGACACATGAAAAAATGCTCAACATCACTCATCATCAGGGAAATACAAATCAAAACCACAATGAGATACCACCTCACACCTGTCAGAATGGCTAACATGAACAACTCAGGCAACAACAGATGTTGGCGAGGATGCAGAGAAAGAGGATCTCTTTTGCATTGGTGGGAATGCAAGCTGGTGCAGCTACTCTGGAGAACAGTATGGAGGTTCCTCAAAAAATTAAAAATAGATCTACCCTACGACCCAGTAATTACACTACTGGGTATTTATCCAAGGGATACAGGTGTGCTGTTTCAAAGGGACACATGCACCCCCGTGTTTCTAGCAGCACTATCAACAATAGCCAAAGTATGGAAAGAGCCCAAATGTCCACTGATGGGTGAATGGATAAAGAAGTGGTATATATATACGATGGAGTATTACTTGGCAATCAAAAAGAATGAAATCTTGTCATTTACAACTACATGGGTAGAACTGGAGGGTATTATGCTAAGTGAAATTAGTCAAAGAAAGACAAATATCGTATGACTTCACTCATATGAGGACTTTAAGAGACAAAACAGATGAACATAAGAGAAGGGAAACAAATATAAAAACAGGGAGGGGAACAAAGCATAACAGACTCACAAATATAGAGAACAAACAGAGGGTAACTAGAGGGGTGTGGGAAGGGGGATGGGCTAAATGGGTAAGGGGCATTAAGGAATCTACTCCTGAAATCATTGTTGCACTATTTGCTAACTAATTTGGATGTAAATTTAAAAAAAATAAAATTAATTCAAAAAACAGAAACCAATAACAGGGGGAAAAATAAATAAATAAATAAACAAACTATCAGCACAGCACATCTGGCCAAATTAACAAAAATTTCTTAGCATCAGCTGACTTCTAGACCATGTTTAAACATCCCACGTCTTTCACAGACATCCTTTTTATAGGCAATCTGTTCAGCTCGGGATTCAAACAGTGTCCACATATTACATTGGGTTGATCTGTCTCTTAAGTTTCTTCTCATCTACAACTTACTGCCCCGCCCCCACTTTTTTATGCCATTTCTGTTTTTGAAGAAGTCAGGTCATTTGTCCTATAGGATTTCTCTCATTCTGAATTTGGCTTACTACATCCTCATATGAGGCTTAATTAAAAAAAAAAAAAAAAAGGCAAAGAATTACCAGCACAGGTGAGAAGCAGGAGACCTGACTGGGAAATGTTCTCTAAAGGCACAGAACATCCAAAACATTAGCTTTCTTTTATTTTTTTTTTTAATTTTAATGTTTTTATTTATTTTTGAAAGAGAAAGAGACAGAGCGTGGGCAGGGGAGGGGCAGAGAGAGGGGGAGACACAGAGTCCGCAGCAGGCTCCAGGCTCTGAGCTGCCAGCACAGAGCCCGACAATGGGCTTGAACCCATGAACCACAAGATCATGACCTGAGCCAAAGTCGGATCCCTAACTGACTGAGCCACCCAGGTGCCCCTTGCTTCCTTTTTTACTTACCCTTCAAGTTGTGGTTTGGAGCGAGAGGGAAAGTAGGGTGCAACTATTTCCATCCCAAGTCCACCCACAGTTTCAGGCTTTGGGCATATGGTGAGAAAAATAGTTAATGGAAAGAAAGGACACATCATATAGGAGGGAAATGGCATTGAGGTTTGAACTTGCTCAGAGGTGAAATTAAAGCATTAGAAGAAGCTTTTCCGGTGGCCCCATCTTCCACTGGCACCTTCCCTGAGGAAGATCAAAGCCCGGCTCAACCATAGCCAGTGGCCTGCATTGCCCCCTGAGGTGAACTTCCCTCAGCAGCAATGATGGAATCTCAGCCCAAATTCTGTCCAGATCTCTGAAGAAGGCAAGAGTGCAGGAATGGCTTCCAGAATACTCTACATGATGACATATCTACATCCTCTCATGAAGGTATAGGACCACCAGTTCCATTACCCGGTGAACACGTCCTACTGCACCTGGCCCCAGAAATAAATGGAGAACAGAGAAGGAGAAACATGGTCTGACGTGTACTGAGCCAGAAGTCAATCTGTGAGAAAGTTCTCAAGCCATCATATGTGTACAATTGACAGTGGAAGCCAGAATTCTCACTGCCGATTAGCCAAAATGGAAGTGCTCTCCTTTCAAAAACATACTCAAGGATGCAGTGTATAGAGTTATAAATGTACCGTATACCTTCTCGGTGTTGATGAAAATTGAGTGAAACACAATTTTTTTCAGACTTCCTATTTGAAAAGCACAATCCTGTAGCAAGGCTATAAACAAATGAGTATGTATGTGTGTGTCTGAAGTCACGTGGTACATATACATCCCAAATGCCTTAAATTTTGATCAACTTTGTTAGAAGAAACAGGAGATTATCCTTTTAATTCTTTGCGTGGAAAATGACAGTTCTTGGGCAAGATGATCAAAGAATATGAAGCCAAGAAAAAGGTAGGAAGGTGTAAGTACTCTAGACGAGTGGTAGGCACTTGTTTAGCAAACATTATTCCACCTTGAATTTGAAGATGTTTGTGGTGTTTGGCAACTTATTCAAATTTGTGTTTTGTTGGGATTTCTTTTCACATCTTAAATATTCACTTTTGTACCAGAAAAAAAAAAAAGGCAGGAAAAAAAAAAAAAGGAAAGCTATAAAATAAATGAATTAAGGAGTGATAATTAGCTTTGCACAGTTTCATTTAACAAAAAAATCCTTTAAATAGACAATGTGTTCTCCCAGGGCATTTTAATTACGACTTCATAGACTGTTACAGCTTGAAAAGACCTTCATCCTTAGTCCTGCACCTTAGTCCTCAGACAGCTGGGGAAACTAAGGTGGAGAAAAGAACCAGGAACCAAAATCGCACTGTGAGGTCGCGGCAGAGGTAGAGTTAGAACCCAGGCCCCTTGCCCTTGACCACAAGCTCCCGCCTCCATGTGCTTGCTGGCTTGCAACTTGCAGAGAAGTGTGCAGGCTCTTCCGGGGGGGTTTGTAGCATGGCTTACTCGGAAACACACACACTGACAAAGCCCCCTGCATTTCTGCGCCACAGCACTGCGGGATCATGGGCCCCAGTCCAAGAAAGCAGACGGCAAGTCTTTTTCACCTAGGCATGGTCTCCCCTACACTCACCATGTTGGGGGGTCTGCAGCTAGAGAGGTCAGCAGATGCAGCAGGTGCCCCTGCTGGACAAACAGAGTATCACAGTCCTGCCCGCCCTCCCTATTACTGCCCGCCCATCCCCAGCAGTTGGAAACCTATACATAAGCCATGGGGCCAAAGTGAAACAACCGTCCACATAGAGGGGAAATGAAATATTCCATGAGACATTGTTCATGTTCATGTTCAATTGAAACTATGGCCATCAGAATTCCATCCACGAGATCCTGAAAGGATGAAACCCAGGTAGCCTAGTCCAGAGCAGTGCCTTGAAATTTAATGTGAGCGTGGGGCACCTGGGTGGCTCAGTCGGTTAAGCATCCGTCTTTGGCTCAGGTGGTGATCTGGTGGCTCGTGGGTTTGAGCTCCACGTCGGGCTCTGTGCTGACAGCTCAGAGCCTGGAGCCTGCTTCAGATTCTGTGTCTCCTCCTCTCTCTGCCCCTCCCCCACTCATGCTCTGTCTCTCTGTCTCATTAAACATTAAAAGAGCTTTTTTAAGAAATTTAAGGTGAACAGATTTGTTCACCTGGGGATCTTGTGGAAATGCAAATTTTGATTAGCTGGGCTCCAGGTGGAGCCTGGGACCCTGCATCACTAAACAAGGTCACCAGCGATACGATTGCTGGCTCAAGGACCACACTCTGAGTAGCAAGATTGTAGACGAAAGTGCATAAACTTTGGAGTCAGATGGAATGGTCTGAACCCCAATTTTCCCACTTACCAGCTGTGTGATCTCAGACAAACGACTTAACCGTCTTGAACCTTGAAGTCCCTGTCTGTAAAATGGGCGTGTCCATACCTTCCTCACCGCATTTTGCCTGGATTGTGTGGATACCATATATAAGTACCCAGGATGGTCTCCAGTGTGTAATGGGCGTGCAGTGAAAGGTGAGTATTACCAGCACCACTATGCGAATTTTCTCCCAATAGGCTCATGTCCTCAGCAGCTCACTGCTCGTGGATGCTAGTAAAAGGCTTTGATTTACACAAACATGGAAATCATAGCATCTCACACTTATGGACGTCAGAGTCATTTATTAGCCCCCTCATTGCCAAGGCGAGATCCACCTATAACTGTGAACCCCGAGGCTTTTGTTCAGTTAGAGCTGAATTCTTAACAGGGGTCTTAGGCGTCCCTGATGAATGTACATCTTCTCTCACATCCAAACTGGAAAGACACAGAAGAAATAAGATTGATGCCTCATCGCCACACTGGAAGTGAGCCGTATTTCACCTGTGCTCCAGGCAGACACTGAAACGTGACCTGCAAATAAAATCTTCAGTGAGCCCAGAGGGAAAGACTCAATGCTATGGAGCTAGAAGGTCTGGGTTCATATACCAGCATCAATGTTTTGTCATTGGGTCACCTCAAACAACCTTTAAGTCACATGAGCCTCAGTTTTCTTACCTGTAAGGAGTTGACAAACAGAACGCATAAGTTAGAGAATGGGAACTGCTTTGAAAAGGACCATCCCCACTGCCTTGGCTCCTCTTGTGTCAGAGGGGTTGGAATTCCAGAAAAACCAGGACGCTTTCTTCGTGGTTAGTTCTGGGTCCCAGGTTCCAGGAAGTTAGAGGCAGGAGATGTTACAGAAACGTTCATTTGAAAATAAAATATACTACAATTTATCATATGGCCAAAGGGTTTCAGTCACTGAGCATCGAAGGCCCATCTCCCCATCTGGGTTACATCTGGAAGAAAAAGCAACAGAAACATAGGCCCATCTCCATCGCAGAACCCATGAGATCCTTCTGCTCTGGCCTCTCCAGCTCATCCCTGACTCTGTGTCCAATAAATGTCAAACTTCCTTAGCTCCTGGTGCCCCTTCCACCTCCGTGGCTTTTCACATGCCCCTTCCCCTTGCCCTTTCCCTCCATCCTCCCCAGACTTTTGACCCAAGGCCAGTCAGGCCTCTTGGCTACAACAGAATCTGCCTCCAGGTGACTTCAGCACTAAAGTAGCCTGCCAGAGGAGCTCCCAGCATCACTGAGAAGCCTAGGCAGGTGGTTGGGAATGATGGAAAATCACAGTCAGAACCGCGGCCAAGACCGCAGTGCAAAACAGTTCAGGGCCGACCCCTCCACTGCCAAGCACCAGAAGCCATAGGTGTGGGCCTCACCATCACCACCTGCAGTGGGCTGACTGCCCCCACACTGCCACCATCACCAGTCCAATAAGAAATGTGACTCAGCAGCTGCAATGCCAAGTTCAGACCGATCTGTCCAAATGGGCAAGTCTGGGGGACTTTGCCCTTCTTATAAAGAGGGGCACAGAATGGGAAAATTGGGCTTTTCAACTTCCGTGGTGGGCCACACAGCCTGCATTCCAGCCAGATTCACTCAGGTAAAGGGCTCAGATGCCAGGCAGCCAGAAACAGAATAGACAAGGCGACTCTACACGAGCATCCCTGTGGTGCCAAAACTCCCAGACACGCTTTTCTGTGTGTGTCACACGCACGCATTCACTCACCCACAGTCCCTGACCTGTGTTCCCAGCACCCCTTAAGCTTAATCATATGGTTCTGTATTTTTCTGACTAGGTTGCTGTGACTTAGGATACACTCCCCCCAAAGCAGACCTTCAGAAGAGGAATCACAGAGCAGGGATTTATGAAGGCAATTCCTGGGGGAAGATCGGTGTGGGGAGAAGGGAGGACAGGACAGGAAGCGGAGGAAGCTGAGCCAGGAGGAGATCTCAGACGGAAGTGAAGCAGAGGGTGGCTTCGGGCTGACCCCTCGGGAATTCACGAGGGCCATCTGCACCTCAGAAGTGTCCCACCCCCAGACAAGGGACTGGGCTCCCACACTTCATGCCCAACAGGCATTGATTAGTGGCAGCCAGGGTGGGAGAGGGAAATTAATGTAAACCCCAAGGCACATCCTTGCAAAGTGGCTCCAGTCACCCTAGTAGAGTCCTTCGAGAAGAGCAGCAGACACAAGCTATTAAAAACATGATGTTGACAGCAGCGATGGTAAAGTGGGGTCCAAGGAGGTGGGAGAGAGCTCTGCCACTCTCCGCTCCAAGGGGCCCACTGGACTGGGAGCCCCCTTGAAAGCACTGCCTGTGGCTGATTTGTCCCTACGTTCCCAGCACCCCACATAGGGCAGGAGCTTAGCAGCATCCTGGAAATGTCAAAAAGTGAATAAATGCTGGCTATAATCGGCACATTTGCTGCTGGGATGCAAAATGAAGCAACAGAGATGAGCACAGACCCAACCGGAGGCAAGCAAGTGCAGGTCAGGGATTCCAATCTGGATTTACACTCCATTCTCGTGCAAGTCCTGACCACACTGTCTCTGCCAAAGGAAAAAAACTCTTGGAGTTTCCAAGGTGAAAGGACCCCTGCCATTAGAAAGGATCCAGTGTGGAGTGTGCATTTGTCTGTAGAAGGTGAACAAGCATATGGAGTTCTCAGACACAGCCAGTCTACAACTATCCATCCTCTTCGGAGGAGGATAGAAGCTGGAGCTAATGCAGATGGCTTCCAGAAGTCACATAAAATACCCAAACGACACAGGCGATTTGCTACAGCAGGTCACTTCTCTTCACCTGCTAGCAAGTGGAAGGCAGGACTGGACAGGCTCATAAGCCCCTGACAGATGTGCTTTCACGGGAGAGCCCCCCAAGGAATTCATCCAGGCTGACTCTGGAAGGAGGGCTATTTTTAATCCTATGCCTTTGAATTGGCAACCTCAGAGAAAGAGCAGAGCCTGGAGGCAATCTCTCTCTCCCATTTTAGGCTGAAGAAGCAGCAGGGAGCGATTTAGCAAAGGCTTTGATCTGGGAGGCTAGAGAGAGCTGGGTCCTCCTAGTCTGAGGCATAGGTGTGGCAGAACACCAAGAGAGGGGACCAACAAGTAAGGCCCTCCTTAGGGACACCATGGCCCAAGTCTTGTCATCAGGAAGTCAATGCTTTTTAACATCGCCATTGGCTTCTAGAGTTAAGGGCCACTGTGATGGTTATTTTTATGTCATCTGGCTGAGCCACAGTGCCAGATATGTCACCAAAGACTACTCTGGATCTTTCTGTGAGGGTGTTTTTGGATGAGATTAATATTTAAATGAGTGGACTTTGAATAAAGCAGATTGCTTTCTGTATTGAGGGTGGGCCTCATCCAATCAGTTGAAGGCCTAAATAGAACAAAAGACTGACCTCCCCTGAGCAAGCGGAAAATCTGCAGTAGTCTTTGGACTGAACTGTAACTTCAGGTTCATTTCTCCAAAGACAAACCCTGCAGATAGATATACATCCGTGTGTGTGTGTGTGTGTGTGTGTGTGTGTGTGTGTGTGTGTGTATTTGTCTTGGGACTGTCTTATTTGTGGCCCTAACTTGTCAATAAAAGTGATGTTTCTATTTAAATATATATATATGAATGTACCTAGAAGGATAGTCCCAGGAGGTTGCACAGTCTCCACACATCTGGATAGAGAGAGCTCAGAAAGCAGACAGATCTTTTCCTGTGTGCCTTTCACAGAGGGTGGACCTACTGGGGCTTTGAAGCCAGACCAGGACTATCAGTAGTGGCAGTGTGAATGTCATGGCTGGGAACAAGATGGGAACGTCCACCAACACCCAGCAGGAAAGCAGGACAGACCCCAACATCACATAGGGCTACATCCAGTGGACATTGACTCGGAAGGAACAGTTCCTGAAAGGAAGACCCCGAGCCAGCCCCATCCCACCCAGGAGTAGTCACAAACCCCCCACCCCAGTGCTTTAAATCCACACAGGGAAGAAGACAGGATTGTGAATTGACTGAGTTTAACCTGAAATAACCAAGTTTATTTCAGCAGAATGAGAATTTGACATAAATTAGTTTTAATTACAGAAAAGTAAAGGTTCATTTCTTGCACAGTTACCTGAAGTTATGAAGGTTATAAATGTCATCATCCCCACAAATGCAGTATGTCCACACTATCCTGTGCCCCACAGAGGGCAAATTTAGCCTCTGACACACAGAGTCCCCCATGTCCTTCAAATATATTGATACAGAGACCCCAGCTCAGACCAACAGTGTCCACATAACTAGGGCAGGCATTGCTTGCTCATTTGTTTGTTTTAAAGATCCCTGGATTATTCTCATGTACCACTGGAAACTACTTTAGATCTTCCTGTTCATGCCCGGTATGTGATCCTGTGTCTAGACAATTTACTGGCTGGACAGACAGAAGCAGACAATTGCGGATCTTTCCCCTCATTGCTAGTGTGTTTTCTGTCCTGTTGTGGCCAAATTTCAAATATGGCCATATCAGACTCAGCCAGAAGTCTCAACTAGAGTTGAATTTCACTTCTTCCTCCTAATTTGTTAGAAATCACACTAGTGGTTCATCCCATGCTCAGATGAACCAGTGAGGAAATGACAACAGCCATTTTGAATGGCCACCCCCTCATCCTGCCAACACTGTAGAACTACTGCGTGGAGACCCTGGACAGAGCTTCCTGAGGGGCGGGACCCAGGCTTCATGTTCCTCCAGCAGCCCTCCACCTCCAGGGGGGCTTGAGGGACCTGCGCGGGAGCCCTGAGCCTCCAGAGATGCTCAGAGTGTACTGACTCCAGTTGTGTGTTTCTCTGATGACCCTCACAAATCTCCCATGGTTACTTTGTCTTTGGAGACCCACAAAAGGATCAAACGGTCACAGTCAGGACCGAAATATCCCAAGAATGGGTTCCTTGCTAAACATGAAACTAAATAGAAAATCCATCAAAATGGGCACATCAGAGTATAGAGGATGAGGCAGTCTGCCATCCTGGGGTCCAGTGACCACTGCCATGCTGTCTGTCTCCTCAGGTAAGGAGGGAAAGGTGAGCGTCACCTGGTGGTGGTGGCAGGCACCGAAACACTAGAGCCAAGTTGAAAAGCTGGAAGTTAGGTAATGGTGTCTGCCTTCAAAGCAAGATGAAGAGGCCCATTCACAGACTTTCCGAGGGGGACTGGAAAGGTGACAGGGGTGGATGGAAAGGAAAGCAGGCAGGGATATACCTCTGGATGTGTGAGAGGACTCAGGGTTGGCAAAGAATGCTGGGACACCATCAGACTAACTTTGCCCCCCAGATATACCTTTGGCCCCCTCTACCTTGTAGACTGACCTGGGTAGATTTCACCCAGAGTTTGAGACCTTCTGGCTTTAGGCGGTCCAGCCACTGGGGCATGCTGCAGAGATTAGAAGGAAGGAGGAGGGTGAGGTCAGGGTATTTATTTATTGCCCCAGGGACCTGCCTGCAAGGTCACCTGAGGCCAGCTCTGTCTCTGGTCACCTGCATGTGGATCTCTTTCCTCATATGGCACCTGCTTCCTCCCCTGTCATTGGGGGTGAGCTAGGGAGGGAGACAGCTGGGAAGCTACTAAGCCATAGGTCACTGCACTTTCCAGTTGGCTCTCCTACACCCCCACCTTTGGGAATGAAGCCTCATCAGATGGCCCTGTATTGGGCTCCCTCTTCTTTCCTATTAAGGGATCTGACTAATATAGACACCAACAGCCCCTAGATCTGCTTCTGGCCACTCTCAGATGTCTGTGGCAAAAGACAGAATACATATTCAATGGTATTGAAAAATGATTCTATCTGAAGAAGTAACAGGGACACAAGAAAAAACTTGTAAGAGCCCATGAAATGTATCTCTAACTTTTTCTCCTTTTTTGAGCCACCATCGTACTTTTCAGTACAATTGGCTAAAAAATTAGTGCTCAGGGCTTTTTAAATTGCTGGGAGAAATGGTACCTCCCTTAAACCAATAATTGAATTGCTTAATTGAGAACATAAATCTCTATTGTGAATACTGACAGTTTCTCTTTTTTTTTTTTTTTTTTTTTTCAACGTTTTTTATTTATTTTTGGGACAGAGAGAGACAGAGCATGAACGGGGGAGGGGCAGAGAGAGAGGGAGACACAGAATCAGAAACAGGCTCCAGGCTCCGAGCCATCAGCCCAGAGCCCGACGCGGGGCTCGAACTCACGGACCGCGAGATCGTGACCTGGCTGAAGTCGGACGCTTAACCGACTGCGCCACCCAGGCGCCCCTGACAGTTTCTCTTTAAGGGCCATGTGTGGTACACCTATCAGCCCGGGCTCTATTGTTTTATAGATGTGTCAGGTAAGTGCTTTTAACACAAAGTATTCCTTCCTTGGTATGCACTAAGTAATAAAAGTTAAGTTGTTCCTAAAATGATTTTGTGTTTCTGTTTCAACTATGAGTTAGCGTCTGCTTTTTAAGGTTAAGAACGTGTCTAATGCAGAGCATCATTAATTAGTTTCCTGATGGCCCATTTGTTCAGGGATTCCATGCCTCTTGAACAAATTGCTAAGCTGTTAATGGAAAACGATGTTTTGTTAGGCAGACTTGGGGAGGTGTCAGATTTGTTCCTAAAACACTGTGCTAGAGTCAGACTTTGGGCTACTAGCTCACAGATGTTTTTTATGGATGTAGTTATTTATTAGAATACTAATTTTTGTGTTTCATTGTAATATTTTGGCTGTTCTGTTTGTTTTATCGGCTTATATGTGTGTCATACTTTTCATAAATCCTTAGAAACCAGAAATGAGGGGGGAGGTTTGATTATCCCAAAGAAATGTCTATAGTTCTGTTCAACAACAAACAACCAGTAGAAACATGATGCTGCAAAGAATACCCAGGCCACATATAAGGGGGTGGGTTCCCTCCTCTCATCGAATTGCCTGGCAGCTGCCCAGGGCAGAAAGAACCATCAGAAAATGGTGAAATGAAAGGCAATAATGCCAGCCAGTCAGAAAAAAACAAATGGAAAACCCACCAAAAATCCATGAAGATGTGAGAATAAAAGAGAAATTGCCCAGAGACGTTCCAGCAGAGGACATAAAAGGTAGTCAGCAATACTGATTAAAGCAATATTGATTAAAGGATTCAGGAAAAGACGTATAAGGAACAAACCAAGTATGGAAGGTTATGCTGAATTTTTGGTCAACACCCAAGGTATATGCACAAATTGTTGTTGCCCCATAGGCTTGCAGAAGTGTCCAAGGCACCTGGCCAATGGCTGAGAATCTGGGCAGAATGTGTCCCCAGTGATGAATTTGGTCATGCAAATGTTTAGTTGGTATGATAAGGGAGGAGTAGAGAATAGTATCCTAGAGAGCGGCCCTCAGGCCTTCGTTCACACACACACACACACACACACACACACACACAGCCCATGTTTGGGTCTGAATGACCCCTTTGGATCATATTTAAGGCTTTTGACCCTCAAACACACATGCACAGACACTTATGCACCTTCATGCCTCCGAATCTTTGCTTATGACACTTGTTTCCTCTTCCTGGCAGCCTCTTCTCCTTCTCCTTCTCCTTCTCTTCTCCTTCTCCTTCTCCTTCTCCTCCTCCTCCTCCCCCTCCCCCTCCCCCTCCCCCTCCTCCTTCTCCTCTCCTCTTTTTATTTGAGAGAAAGAGCACATGCATGAACACGCACACATGATTGAGGAGGGGCAAAGAGAGAGAAAGAATCTTAAGTAGGCTCCACACCCATTGCAGGGCTCGATCTCACAACTATAGTGAAATCATGACCTGAGCCAAAATCAAGAGTCAGACGCTTAACCAACTGAGCCACCCAGGTGCCCCCTGGCAGCCTCTTCTATTCTTCTGCCATTTAAATTTAGGTTTATATTGATAGCCCCAAAGAATTACTCTTCCCACTATCCTCCGCTGTCTCCTCCTGTCTGCAGAAGAGGTGAGGGGGGAGTAGGATAGGTGTCCATGGAGGGTAGAAGCCCCTTAGCAAATGGGTTAAGGGTCCACCGTAAACAAGCTCCGCTGCCCCCCCCCATTCTACAGGACGCAGGTGTTCCTGAGGCCTCCTCCTTCAGCCTCCCTTGAGGGGGTCCCTCTGAACACTGGGCCTCTGACATTGGGTGCCCCCAGGATAAGAAATTTCCCTTCAGAAGAGCAGCCGGCGCACCATTTTTGAGTCTGCCTCTGGCTCTGCAAAGACCGCTTTACACAGTCTTCTGGGGGATGAGCTCGTAGCCCAGCCAGTCCAGAAGCTCATTCTCTGAGACGAGGGTGTAAGTGCACACACTGCGACTCATGACACGGACTTGCACAGCTGCTCTTAGCGTGGTCAAGGGGGAGAAGACATTCAGCTCTTATTAAGTGCTTCTCATGGACCCCATGCTTCACAGATATCATCGTTTTAAAGCCCACCAGCTAAAGCCCACCTAGAGCATACGTGTAACCCAAGTTAGGTTTATTAGCTTATTGCGACAAGAAAGAGCATAGACCAGAGGAACCATGAATTTCTCGTAAGGCGGGAGTTAGGCAAGGTTTCTTATTGAGATTGGGAACGGCTTGGGCAGGGATTGGTCAGAATCTGTAAACCAGGGAGTTTTCCTAGCGGGATGATTTTCACAATGGCCAAAAGGCAGAAGCAGCCCAAATGTCCACGGATGGATCAATGAATAAGCACAACGTGATACATACATACAAGGGGATACTACTCAGCCTTCAAAAGGAAGACAATACTTACACATGCTACAACACGGACGAACCTTGGAGAAATCATGCCAAGTGACAAAAAGCCAAATACAGAATGATTCCACTTATATAAGCTACCTAGAGTTATCCAATTAAAACAGACTGATTCCCAGGGGCCAGAGGGAGAGGAGAATGGGGAGTTATTGTTTAATGGGTACCGAGCATCAGTTTTACAAGATGAAGTGTTCCGTGCACGGGCAGGGTGCCGAGTGCATTCAAATGGTAAATTTTATGTTACGTATATTTTACCATAATAAAAAAAAGTCACGCAGAGTGACCGCTAGATCAGCGCATCCGACGTCCTGTGAGAACACACGAGTCTGCACAAACAAGCTAAAAGAGTTTGGGCTCAGGCAGTTCTCTGGCCTGCTGTGGCTGAGTTCAGTCTACATTTGGCAAGTCACAGAACAGCTTGGCCAAGATGCGATTTCTGTTTTAATTCTCAGTTCGCCCATCCCACCCTAGCTATTAGATGGGCTGTCTCTGACCTTTTCAGTCTCGTTGGTTGGTTGGTTCGTTCCTCTCAACAACTGAAAATAGTGGGTTCGAGATTCCAAACCAAGGCAGCCATCATTTAGCTCAGCCTGTGATTTTCGACTCTAGGGCTCCTGTCAAGGGTAAAGCAAGGCTTTGAGATCTGCATAGTCCGTTTGTCCCGAATCTATAACACACACAACCCAACAACATCCACTGTTTCACGCATGATAAAACACACCAGTAAATATGACATTGTCAGACCTCGGTGACCGCACAGACAGGAGGGCAAAACAGACATAGGCACAGTTAAGTGTAAGAAAGGATGATAAATTTAGAGGCAAATGATTCAATGTCCACGTGAAGCATCTATATAACTGTGATAGTTACTGGCTTACATTTGGTTAAAACCCTTTGTCAAAGAAATGAGCCTCCTTTCTGGTTACCAGAGAGGGGGTGAGATGTATTGTATTTCAAATAGGAACGCTGTCGGAAAATGTAACACATTTTGTTCAGGGTATAAATATAGTGTGAGAATCGCTCCTAAGAGTAGATTTAGATAAAGCAGACCAAAAGAGCAAAATAATTCGTGACATATGCACGTAATTTAAAGCCAGGGTCAGCAAGCATTCTCTGTAAAGGGCCAGACGGTAACTATTTCAGGCTTTCCAGGCCCTACACAGCCAAAGACGCGATGTCAACAAATGAGCGTGGCTCTCTTCCAATAAAACTTTCTTTATGAGTGCTGAAATTTGAATGTAATAAAATTTTCACAGGTCATAAAATGTTATTCTTCTTTTTAACTTTTTTTCCAACCACTTGAAAATGTACAAACCACTCTTGGCTCTTACTTAGGCTGTAGAAACATAGGGCTTCAGGCCAAATTTGGGCTGTAGCAATGGTTTGCAAAGCCCTGCTTTCAAAGCCCTGGTTTCTCAAAGTGTGGCAGACAGTTCAGCAACATCAGCAGCACCCAAGGGCTCATTAGAAATACAGAACCTCAAGCCCCACCCCAGATGCACGCAAGGAGAATCTGCATTTTAAGAATATCCCTTTGTGTCTGATTTGCACACCCGAGTTTGAGAAGCACTGGTTTAAGGTCTACGCGGACTCTGAAGCCAGATTGGCAAATCCCAGCTCTAAAATATGAATTCCCAGAAAGGTAACGCTGGGGAGGTCCTAAACTTCTCTGTGCTTCAGTTTCCCCATGCACAAGGTGGAGATGATAGTATTGTCTGCCTCAGCATGATTGTGAGTACACACACACACACACAGCTGAAACAGAATTTGTCATTACTATTACAAAATCTCATATCATGTGACAGTTGATGCTTGAACCACATGGGTTTGAACTACAAGGGTACACTTACACGTGGTTTTTTTTCCCCAATAAATACAGTGCTCTAAATGTATTTTCTCTTCAGTATGATTTTCTTCTTTTTCTATTTTTTTTATTATTATCTTTTTTATTTTAGAGATGGAGGGGGAGCATGAGCATGGGAAAGGGCCAAAGGGAGAGGGAGAGAGAGACAGAGAGAGAGAGAGAGAGAACCTCAAGCAGGTTCCATGCTCAGCACAGAGCCCAACATAGGACTCAATCCCACGACCCTAGGATCATGACCTGAGCCAAAATCAAGAGTCAGACACTCAACCAACTGAACCATCCAGGTGCCCCCAGTATGATTTTCTTAATAACATTTTCTTTTCTCTAGGTTCTTTATTGTAAAAAATACAGTATATGATACATATAAAAAGTAGGTGTTTCATTGGCCGTTTATGTTATTGGTAAGGCTTCTGTCAACAATAGGCTATTAGTAGTTAAGTCTGAGGTTACTCAAAAGCTATATGTGGATTTTTGAGCGTGTGGGAGGCCGGTACCCCTCACCCCCAAATTATTCAAGGGTCGACTACATTTTCACAGGCCACCATCTGAGACAGTCACCGTTTACCCCATTTCACAGAGGAAACTATGGCCCAGAGAATTGGGAACACTTGTCTAGGGTCACCGAACAGAGGTCTTTCTGGCTCCAGATTTGGTCCTCAGGCTAAGGAAGGGTTCAAGGGTATAAAAAAGGGCCGCACTCCCCAGGCACCCAGGTCTTCATGTCCAGGGCTCCATTCCCACTCCCAGAAGCCACCTGCAGCCTATGCTCCCCAGACCCCTGCACCCCAGGTGTCCAGCTCCCCAGCTCAGCCACGTAGGGCTCTCCCTGACCGGGACCCCAAGTCACCCTTCCATTCGTCGACGTTTATCTTCCGATAAGTTGCCTAGCGTTTTTTACAACTTCTCTTTCTAGTTCCAGACTGTAAATTTTCTCTCTGCGGAATCTTGTAGCTGACTGACTGTTTTTCATTATATTTGCAGGGCTCGGGGAGGGAAAAAAAAAAAAAAAAAGCCAATCCCTTTATTTGAGAATCCTGACATTTATTAGCATAATAAAACTCTCAAGATGAAATTGCAGTTTTCCAGACAGTAATTTCATTTGCAGGACAACTTACGAGGAATTTATTTTAAGGCCAGGTAAAACCTAAAATATATGAGATGTGCAGAAAGTGCAGGCCCCAAACAGAATGAAATAAATGTGTTAGGCATGGAAAACCCAGCTGTTGTCTCTCACATATTAATTAGGAGCGACAGAAACAACAGCTCAGGGGTTCAGGTTCTCAACCCTTGGTCTGCTTTCAGAGCTGCTGCTAGTTCTTGGAATAAGAAGCTTCCTCTAACACCTTGAAAATCAACACCATGTTCCCCTGACACATCGCTGCTGAGCCCAGAATAATTGTTGCTGTTAGTGGGGTTGTTATTAGCAATGCCTTCCATTTAGATGAAGCTTTCCTACTGCTCATGTAACTGACCCTCCAAAAAAACCAGTGACAGCCACACAAAAAGCTCTCTTCTCAGTATACTGAGAAGCTTTCATGGGGTTAACTGACTTGAACAAAGTCACATAGTTTGTAAGTAGCATGGCCAAAACTAAAATTCAGCTCGTCTGAGGCCACTCGACGTCTAATAGAAGAAAATCGAACCATAATCGGTAATAGTTTTAAAGCACTTCCGTATTCAGGAAGCCGGCTTCCTGCCTTCTCTTGGTTTTATTCATTCAGGGGCCCTGTGAGATAGCAGAAGGGCGCCAGGTTGCAAAGCTGACATTATCGAACACATCTGTACGATGGGGCCTTCCCTGGCTTTCCCTAAGAGGCAGAGCCTGCGGCAAATGCCTCTGTGGTGTCATTCAGCTCAAGAGTGCCATCCTGGGGGGGAGCAGGAGAGCGAGGCGGGGAAGGAGGGGGGCCACACAGCAGGGGGTGGGCCTCATCCGGCCGCTCCTTGGTTCCATCGGGACTAGTTGCTCAGTCTTGCAGGACTGTTTTCCCAGAGGTCATAGGAAGAGCTGCCGGTCCAAACAGCCCCCCCGGAGGAGGAAGACAGAAGAACTAATCCTCAAGCTGCTGTCTCCCATTGATGCAAGCTTCACCACATGGGGAGTTAACTGCCCTGCTCCTGCTGGTTTTCTGGTGTCTTCTGCGTCTGCAGCCATAGGGGATGAGAGGCCCAGAGCCCCACGTGGGGCCAGGTGGCGTTGGCTCATCTCAAATGAAGCTGATGGGCCCAGTGGCGAAAAACAGAGTCCACGCAGAACTGATTGCAGTGATGGTGACCAGGGCATAATAAGCAGCCAAGGATGTGAAGAGTAGAAGAGGCAAGAGAGGAAATGGAGTGTAAGAGATAACGTGACGGAAGAGACGCATGATGTGAGAGGTGACGTAAGATATGTGTGACATGACCATCAAGTAATGTATGCCCGTCCACCGACAAGGCACAAAGTCATCCATCCTCCCACTCCCGCCAAATACGGGGCTTCTAGCATTACAATACTAGTAAGGTCCAGGGTGGGGAGTTGAACGCAAGTCTGCTTGATGCCACTATAATATTCCCATCACAACATGCTTTCTCTACGCATATGTCCATAAACGTGAAGGCAGAGTGTGGGCAAAGACACTGCCCCTGAGAGTTATTCAGGGGTCACTAGAAGAATCCTGTCGATATGAAAAACATAGCCAAGTAAGTGAACACAAGGATCAATGTCCAAAGGACCATAAAGGCAGAAGTAATCATTTGAATAACCTGCATAAAGAGGGGTAAATCCTAGAGAGCAAAGGCTTTTTTGGATTTATAATTCACCCCAGGTTTTGGGCACATTTATTGGGAGTGCATGAAACCACTGCCTCAATATTGTAAAACCAGGGTCAAGATAAGCTTCCAAGACCAAGCAGGGGTGGTAAATAAGGAAGGCAGGGCAGTATCCGTCACCTATTCTGGAAGCTGGGTCTCAGAAGCCTTGGGTAATTCCAACGATAAAATCAATGAGGGCAATAACATACACCATTAAAGATGCAGCGTCTATATTTTCCATATAAATTCTTTGCAACGTTTCTTCCATCCTCTCCATGACTTTATAAACAGAACAGGTAGGAAATAACTTACTAGAAATGACTGCTGATTAGTGCTGGAAAACTTTCAGAAGAACTGCATTCATTCAAACAAATATTTATTGAATGTCTACCATATGTTAAAATCAGAGTTCGGCACTGGAATTATTTTCGATTATTAAAACATGGTCTGTGTGCTCTAGGAGCTCGATTTAGGGCAGATAGGCTTCTCTTCTGAAGTCATAACTAAACTCTTCATGAAAGAGTTGCAGCAGCTATTTGCAATTTCTGTCCTGGGCATCGGGACAGGGACCGATAGCACATATGCCATATATTTCATATCCCTTGAGGCATACTAATCTACTTAATCCACTGGATGGTGGTGGATATTCCAGAAGGCCATAAGGAAGGATTTGAGCTGGGAAATTCTTAAGTTGAGTTCAAAAACTGGATGCCCAAAGAAGTCCAATTGGTAAGGGGGAAAAAAATCATTCAAACAACAGATGGTAGTCTGGCGGGCTGTCCCTCTGTCCACAGGGTTCCTGCAGCAGCTCTCCCCCTGAAACAGTGATAATTTCCTCCTAAAAGGGAAAACAAAAAGGAAAGAGCACTTATAATCAAGCAAGGGAAATAAACATCCGCCAGAGAGAGACCAGTTCAAGATAGAAAGTCTATGAATATGTATCTGCCTTCTTCTCACTCAAATTTATAGAAATGACAGGGAAAAAAATCTGCTTTTAAAAAGAAGTAAATCCATATTGGGAAAATGGAAAGAAATCCAACACGGGAAAATAAGAAGGAAGGCCATCCACAAAGCTAAATGTTAAAGAGTACTGAAAAACCAAAAGACCTACAGGATGAGATTGTCAGAGGAGATAACGTAGGGCAGGGGCTGGGGAACCCCAGACAGCAAAGGTCTTTGCCTTGGGCAGATCAGAAGTGAGGAGAGACCACCAAAGCTCCTACACTCCCATGCCCAAAAGATGAGCTAGCTACTCACTATCAACTCCAACCCTTACAGCACGGAGAGAACACATTTGGGAAATAGGGACTACATCCATTTATGGATAAACAGGAAATTTCAAGTTCAGACACCACCTCATAGCTCAAAATCTATAAATATTTAAGGAAAAATCACACCTATAAAAGAAAGATGCCAAACTCAACAACAGAATGGACACTGAAGAGAAGGTCAAGTTTATAAAACAAACGGAAGGAGCTTTTAAGGGATGGGTATTAATCTCCTCAGGAGAACATAAGAACATAAATCATCCATGAAATAAGAATGGGCTATATTTTTTTCAAAATTAAAGAACCTGGAAATGAAAAGAATGCCCATTTAAATAAAAATTTCCATAGAAGACCTAAGGGGCAGGATGGACATACTAAAGAGCGATTCTGTTGCTGGAAGAATTGACACATCAGTAAGAAAGGAGATGTCTAAGTAGAAAATGGACAGAAGACAGGAACAGACAATCCCCAGCAGAAATCCAAGTGGCCAGTAAACATATGAAAAGATCCTCTGTGCCAGCAGGAATCAGAGAAATGCAAGCTAATCAACAAGGAGATACAGCATCTGCCCATCTAATGGGAAAAAATTAAAATGACTGATAATCCCCAGGGCTGGCAGCAGTGTGGGGAAACAGCCTCATCTCGCTTTGGCAGAAGCATGAATTGGCGCTATGTTTTTGGAGGGCAATCTGGCAGATCTTTTCAAATTAAAATGTGCATACTCTTCTATCCAGCAATCCCAGTACGAGGGATCCATCCAGAGAAATCCTTGCACATGCGCCCTAAGTGACATAGACACAGACAAGCAAATCTCTGCAGCCCCATTTGTGATTGTGGGAGCCTGGAAGCTGACTAAGTGGCCATTGCGGAACACCATGGGGCACGTACAAGGATGTGGTGCGTGGACTGAATAGAAACGTTTCAGTAATAGCCAACGTCCTGATCACTTACAAATGTCAGGTATACTGTTTCGGCAATTTACACAGTGCTCTCTCAGTGAAACCTGCCAGTGACCCTAAGGAGGCGAGTGCTATTTTGAAACCCATTTTACTGAGGAGGAAACTAAAGCATCAAATCATCAGTAGTTGCCCTCAATCACACACAGTAATGAAGTTGGGATTTAAAACTTAGCAGCCTGCTTCCAGGGACCATGCTTTCAAAAAATATACCGTATGATATATTGTGTTAAACAAAACAATCATATTGCTGAGCTATTAAGTAAAGAATTGTCCAGTTTATGTGAAAATTAACACAACTATGTATTTCCTTATGTACATAAATTTCTATGTTAATACCCAGGAAATACTCGGATAGATACATGGCAAACTAATAATTCAAGGTGGAGGATGAAAGTGGGGATTTTAATATTTATTTTTGAGGGACAGAGACAAAGTGTGAGTGGGAGAGGGGCAGAGAGAGAGAAGCAGAATCCGAAGCAGGCTCCAAGCTCTGAACTGTCAGCACAGAGCCCCACGTGGGGTTTAAACCCACGAACCGTGAGATCATGACCTGAGCCAAAGTCAGCCGCTTAACCGACTGAGCCACCCAGGGGAAATGGGGATATTAAATGAACAAGGCACAGGGCGCCTGGGTGGCTCAGTCAGTTAAGTGGCGGACTTCACCTTAGGTCATATCTCATGGTTTGTCAGTTTGAGCCCCGCATCAAGGTCTGTGCTGACGGTGCGGGGCCTGCTTCGGATTCTCGCTCTCTCCCTCTCTCTCTCTGCCCCTCCCCTGCTTGCGCTCTCTCTCAAAATAAATAAATAAACTTAAAAAAATCTTTAAAGAACAAGGCTTTCACCTTGTACTGTATCTGATTTTTCTTAGAATGTAATCATAAATTAGTTGTGTAATTAAAATTTTAATTTACACACGCTGGCCATCAGATTGCCACATGGGCATAGATGAGCTCTCCCTTTTGTGAAAGAAACAAAATTGGATTGGCAGTCTCCAACCCCAGATTCGGAAGAGAATAAAGACCTTCAAAGATACTGTTCAAGCCTTCCCGTGCAGGAACCATAGCATAGCACCTCCGAGAGACGGACCTTTTCCCTTTGCCTAAACACTTCCAGGGGCAAGAAGTTCATCGCTGCTCAAAGCACATTATATTTGATAGGGGAAACCAAGCAGTTGTGGTACAGAGGGAAAAGGCACAAGCTTTAGAGGCAGACAGCCTGAGGATTAACTGCTGGACCTAGTGGTACCAGCCACGAAAACTTAGGGAAGCTACCCAAGCTCCCTGGCTTTGGTTTCCTGATCTGTGAAATATGCCTCCCTCACAGAGCTGCCATGAAGATTACGTGAGACCATGATGTACAGCAACAGGCACAATGCCGGATACAGAGAAGGTGCCAACATCCACACATGCCCTCGCTCTCTCTTTCCTAGAATTGTTAGAAGACTGTTCCCAGCACAGGTAGAAATCTGCCTTCAACCTGGTGAGTCCAGTTTTCCAGCCGTACTCTCCAGCCAATGTCTAGGTATTTGTAAACGGGTGACTGTCTATGTGCTTGACTTATAAGGTCAAGTCAGGAGCTGTCCTCAGAGCCCTGGGAACATCCATGAAGAGAAAACAATACAAATCCAAGACTCCCTATTACAGCAAAACCCCAGTGAGATGGTCAAGTAACCCTGAGAACCTTTCCACAGGTGCAAAGCTCAGGGAGATGGTGAGCTCCCACCACTCTGTCCCTCGGAATCCCTCCCCCACCCTTCTGGGCCATCGAGTTCCATCTGAGGCTTCCTCCCAGCTACCAGTTACCACCGTGCCAACAGCCACATCAACACAAAAGTTGCTCCTGTCTAAATATATTGTTCGGGAGGCAACATCTTTCCCAATGAGAGGTCTACAGCAGGGGACAAATAACAAGAAAGGGTTCTGGAAAACAAGAACTTCCATACCGCTTCCCAGTTACAGAGCACTGTTATGTACACTGCCTCATCTAATGGTCACAGGATCTGAACTAAGTACTATTTACATCCATTTGCCTGGTTAGGAAACTCAGGTTCAGGGAGGGCTAAGGAACCTACCCAAGGTCATACACATACCAAGTGGTAAAGCTGTAGTTGGAACAAGAGACATGGTAACTCTACTAGAAAAGCTTCTCAAACCACGGGGCTGACAGCTAGGCTTCAGCTAACTCTACAGAGCTGCCAGAGACCTGCCTAGAACGTTCTCAAGCAGGACATCCTAGGGATGAGTTGTAGGTGAGATGCAGGCTTGGACTGAAGGTGAGTCAACCAGCTCCTAAGTGTTGACAGTAGGAAGCCCTCAGCTACTCGAGGTGAGAAGACGCTAGGGACCAGGTGCCTGTATCAGTCAGGGGGGAAGCCGGAGAGAAGAACAGAAGGTCCCAGAGCCTGTCTAGACAACTGTACTCTCTTCCACCCCAATGTCCCATGTTCCTGTGATCCTACAGACCTTCGGGGGCTGCCCGCTCCCTCTCCACCTCCTCTCTTAGAACACCTACAACCTGGCACTCCTTCAGCTCAAGTTTCTACCAGTCCCATCTCTCAACCAGCACCCCTACGAGGGATACCTTGTGGAAATCAATGAGATCAGTGAGCGTCGCATGGCGATTGGGGTCCACTCCCAGGAAGCTGTAAAAATCTCCAGAGGCATCCACAAGAAAGTGCTTGAACCCTTTCTGCAGGCGATAGGAGAGGGTATAACCCCAGATTTTCTCACTGACCCGGACCAAAAATGCTCCCTCTGTCATGTTCTCAAGGAGATCTTCTGCATCTTCTCGGCTAATAATTCCTGGTTTAAAAAAGGGGGCGAGAAAAGGCCATAGGTTCAGCAAACCTTCCCCTGCCACTCTCCTCCACTCATCCCTGCCCCTCATCCTCCTTCAAGGGTGTCAGGAAGGGAGGCTGCGGGGGGCTCAGGTACTTGCCTCATTCCACAGTGGGCTCATCTTGGCCCAGAACAAGCTGTCTGGGCAGAATTCCTACTAGGACCTGAGTTTAGCATTCTTTCCTCCAAATTATGCCACACTAACTTGGATTAACTGGGTAAGCAAAGAATTAGCAATGAGCCAGGATTATAGCATCTATCAATTACAAATAAGAGTCCTGCTTTGATAACAACACTGGAGGGACTTACGATTACTACCCCAGTTACCTTTCCTGTACCCGTGAATGAGCGCCTGAACACAGCACGTCCTCTGAAGAAGAAAGAGGGCTTCCTCCATCCACCTGCGGACACCAGGCAAACAGCTCAAAGGACAAAATTTTCTACAGTCCTTCACAATGTGCTTTCACCACAGTATGAAAGGCGGTCTGGCCCTGGCTATCTCCAGCATGGCTTTTAGGGAGCTGTGCTCATCTGGATAGAGCACAGGAAGCCATGCGTGCAGTGGGTCCGCCTCTGAGGGCAGGGCAGTGGGAAGAGGGCAGGAGCCAGAAAACCTAGATTACCTACTGACCCCTGCCTTCATCCGGGCTACGGGATGTTCAGCCAACCCCTCAACTTCTGCGGTGTCCTTCGACGTTTAAGTGATCATCTTAATCCATCTACTTCGAGGGCACCTCACAACTTTCAAGTCAGATAAAGTTTGTGAAATCCTTTCATAAATCGAGAACATGTCCCTGGGGACATGTTGGCTGCTGTTGTCCTCTGTTATTTCGGGGGAGAGGAGGAGCACACTGTCTTGTTCACACACCCACCTGTTCACCCGCTGCATACATTCAGTGGGATCATTTACGGCAGTGACATAGCCAAGGGGTAGAAGGTAGCTGGGCTGTTCATCCCTGTGACCCAGGGACTTGTGATTTGTCCCATGCTGCACCCTGGTACTGCTTTCAATATTGCACTTTCCTGTAGTGTTCCCCTCCCCCCCCCCACACACACACCACCATCACTCTCCTACTTATAGGTCATCTGGCCAGACTTTCCTTGTGCCCAAAGCAGAGGACATAGAGGCAATCACACTGTCACCTGTTCCCCTTTTAAAGACAGCCAACACAAATGGGGGCCACCTCTTTCCTCCTTGCCCAGGACTTATCAAGAGGCAATCAAGTGAGCCACCCTCTCCCCAACCAGGCTATATTAGTAGGAAATTAGGAAGAGAGAGAGGAAGGGAAGGAAGTAGGGAGCCCTTCTGCCACAGGACACCTGAAGAATCGCACACAAACCCCTCGTAGGCAGGAGGGTGCACTCTGGGGCTGTCCCCTACCCCCAGGGAAAGCATTAGTGCCTTCGGCCAGGGAAGAAGTGACAGCCAAAAGAGGGCCAAAATGGCCCACCTGGAATCTGTCACAAGACTCAGCACAGTCCCTCACCCACCTCCCTGCCCCAATATCAGAGGACCTAGACCCTAAAGGTAGCTGGGGTGGGGAAGAAAGTGAGACAGTGTAGAGCCAGCTCAGGAGGAAGAGGGACCAGCAAGTGTCACCCCCAACCCCATTCCCCACACCTCAAGCTAAAGTCCAGCCCAGACTGGAAATTGGGAGAGGAGAGAAGTGTTACATGGGGTAGGAGACTGAACAATCAAACTTGAATAGGACTCGACTTTTTACCGCCCGAAAGTGACCAGTAAGACCAAAAGGACAATGTCATGTCTCTCTGCCATCTAAAACCTTTGAATAGCCCCCCTGAAATCCAGCAGAGTCCAGGCTCAGCAATGACAGGCACTGGGCTCTGGGACCCCATCTCACCCACCTCTCTAGGCTCATTCACTCACTCCCTCATGAGCCATTACTGGCTGCTGACCTCAAACCCCCCTTGTGCAGAAGCCTCAGCCCCAGCCCAGCCCCCTTTGTCCCAGCTGACCCCAAATCCTCAATGAAGGATGTCTCTTCTCTCCTGGGAAGCACAGGCTGCTGATCACTTACACTCCGCCTTTGTGCAAGTTAGAAAAAGATGTCCTTCTGAGTGGTAGAATTTGAAAAGGGTACCCGTCTGGACCCAAATGGCCAAGCTCTCGTTTCTGCATTTCAGTCCCTCCTGCCCACAACTAGCCCTCTTGGCAAGTTCGCTTTACTCAGTGCGCAATCTGCTCAACCCTGTCAGGAAATCATTTCTACACCAGGAGGCTGCACGGGATACCCACCTTCGAGCTTTCATAACGCCCTGCCCAGAGGCTACAGTACACTAGGAAACAGGCGGTGAACGGCTCAAGGATAGAGCCTGTGGCAACTGTGGGACCCTCAGGACGGACGGACTCCGCTGCAAACGGTGTCTGGACTGACAGCCTCCAGCTGCTGCTCAGGAAGCACCGCTGAAGCATATTCTCCCCAGGCTGCTTCTGGCACAGAGGGTACAAGACCGAGTGCCCTTGGGGCATCTGGGTGGCTCAGTCAGTTAAGCGTCCTAGTTTCAGCCCAGGTCATGATCCCACAGTTCGTGAGTTCGAGCCCTGCACTGGGCTCTCTGCTGTCAGCGCAGAGCCCGCTTCAGGTCCTCTGTCCCTCTCTCTCTCTGCCCCTCCCCTGCTCTCTCTCTCTCTCTCTCTCTCTCTCTCTCTCTCTCAAAAGTAAAATAAACATCAAAAAAAAAAAAAAAAAAGACTGGGCGCCCTTGCCTCAGAGCACAGAGGTTTCTATGACTGAGCACAAGGGTACTGGAGCCACCGTGCCCACCCAGTGCAGGACTTCTGAGTGAGTCCTTGCTCTGGGGTTTCCCATCAGCCTGAGCAAGACTTGCCCTGAGCTGCGCTCCAGTAGCAGGCTCCTCCCCCAACCGCCCCTCCTTCCCTCGCTCCCTCCTGCCCTCCCTGCACCACTGTCTGAAGACTCCCCACCTTCTCCTGCTCCCTCTCCCCTTTATCCTTCATGGGCATTTCTTCCAGTAAATCCCTTGCACTTCTGGTTCCCAGAAGCCCCACACTGACACAGAAGCTGATGTCTGTGCCCCAAGGACCTGGAATGCTGGGGGGCTTGTCCGAAGCAGTAATCCAGAGCATGGACTAAAACCACAGCTCAGGGACTTGTTCAACAGGTGGCCTTGGGCAGGTTACTTAAGCTTCTGAAACCCAGGGCGGCGTCCTCATCTATTAAGCAGTCACACTAATACTATCTACGTCATAAGGTTGCTCGAGCCTACATTAAATTAATGTGTGAACGTGCTTACCACAGTGCCTGAGAACACAATGGCCATCTAATTTTTTTTTTTTTTATAAAAAAACAATGCATGCAAGCAGGGGAGGGGCAGAGGGAGAGGCAGAGAAAATCCCAAGCAGGCTCCATGCTCCTTGTAGAGCACAACGCGGGGCTCGATCTCACACCGAACGGGCTGAGCCGAAATGAAGAGTCAGACACTCAACCACTTAACCGCCTGAGCCACCAGGCACCTCCACAATGGCCGTCTAATACACGTAACTAGTTTGTCCTGGCCACACCAAGGGTGCTGCTCGTGTGCCAAGACTGAATGTCACCTTGTTCTGGTAGCAGCCTTGGTCATCGTGCTGCCAGGCTGTGCTGCCCAAGCACCCAATCCCCCCAGACTGAGGCTGCTGAGGAGGACTTTTCTGGTGGGGACTGTACTGCCATCACCACCTCCCCCCCTCCCCCCGCAGACTCCTCCGGGTGTCTGGAATAGTAAACATGTGTGAGATCTGCCCCGCTCTTGGATACTTAACCTAGAAATCAAAATTGTAACTGGGCCCAAGACCAAAAGGAGTACAGCTTCATCGTTTAGGACAGCACCGGCCATTTCACAGCAAACCTGACCCCCAAGAGAATTAGTGGCTGGGAGCCCCGAGGGACACTTACAAGGAGAAGCTGTCACATTTTCCTGCCCCGTTCACCCTGCCCTCCCCATCTCCCTCTCTCTCTCCCTGGATGGCCTCTAAGCCAAGTGTACTGAGCCTAAGTACTAACCATACCCCAACCCATCCCACCTCTGCCCCTTCTAAACACTCCACAACCTCTTGTCTGAGGAAGAAGGGAGAGCTTCAAGTCACCCCTTCTGACTGGGGAGCGAGCACACTGCTCCCCAGGGATCATGGGAACTTTCTGCCTCAGCAATGACCAGGGCTGGCTGAGGGACATGGCCGAGGCCCCACAGCACCTGTTCTGGAATGGTCACTGGAGACTGCAACTGTAGATCCCTTCTGAGCCAATTCTCACCCACCAACGATGGGAAATGTAGCATTTCCTATAATTTCTCTCCTTCCTCCCTTTAATAAGTATGTATTAAGCACTCTCTAGGAGCCAAGCCCCATGCTCAGCACCTGGGAGTCAGCACTGAATGAGAAACAGTTCCTGCCTCCCAGAAGTTTTGACTCTGGACAGAAGTAGAGATTGGCAGAATTTTTCTATTTTATTTTATTTTTTATTTTTTATTTTTTTTAAAGAAAAGGCTCACCGTAACCAGTGGTGATCAAGGCCACGGGTGCTATGGGAGCATCCAGGGGAAGCACCCCACCCAGCTCTGGTGCCAGGGGCAGAAGTGACACTTAGACTAAGACCAGAAGGGTTAAAACAGAGGGGTGAGGCAAGTATCTATTTTGCAAAAGGGATTAGCACATGAGTCTTCATGGCAGGAGGGGAGGCCAAAGTGGCAGGAGGGGAGGCCAACGTAGGAGATGGGTGGTGACAACATACACAGAGGTCGGCAGGGGCCAAGCTCCCATGCGCTCCCCAGACCATTAGAAGGATTCTGGACCTAATTCTGAGGGCAATGAGAAATGACTGGTGTTCCCTAAGTAGAAGAAGAATATGAGAATGTTCAAGGATAAAAAAATGGCCTCAGGAGGTATGAATTATAGGCACACAAGCCAGCGATCTCAATGTAATGAGGGCTCCTTCATCTAAGCATTGCTTCATAGCTACATTTCCATAGCTACAGCACTGGAATCCAGCTCCCAGACCACTAGTCTGCCAGAAATGGCTTCTATATTGAAGCAGGGGGGCAAAAGGACACATTGGGGGTTACATGAAAAGCCTCATGTCACAGCCAGCATGGGACACCATCTGGGGCCTCAGTGGGCCTCATCTCCTTCAGTCTTCCTACCATCCCAATTATCATCACTTCATAACTGAGGACACTCAGGGTCAGCAAGAAAAGGGACTTCCCCAAGGTCACAGAGCTATTAAATGGTGGAGTCAGAATTTGAATTCAGGTCCTCAGACTCCAAGTCTAGTACTCTTTGCTCTACACCATGTTATCTCATGCAGAGGACAGTAAGGGCTGTGAAAGGCGCAAGAAGGAAGAGACTAATGTGGCCTGTAGAAAAGTCAGGGCAGGCCTCAAAGAGGCAACGAAGGGGGATGAGAAGCAGGCCTTGGGGGCTGCATAGATTCCGTGGCCATAAGCCGAGGTGGTGAGGTAAAAGGGGAGAAGGAGGGATAAAATGAGTGAAGAGTCACAGCGAAGACTAAGAAGAACGAGTCCACGGCACATTTATAAAAATGCAACCTAAGAGAAGCCTAATTTAAGCCTCAGGACAGGAAGAGACACAGCACATGGACGGAAAGATCTAGCACGTGTATGATCTGGATCCCAGAGAAGACCGGTGAGGAGAATGGAGAGGAGGCAATATTTAAGAGTGATTCATCACAGACACATCACAGGGAAACTGCACAAAGCCACTTAACGTCTCATTTTTGTCAACCAGAGAAAAAGGCTGATTGTCTACAAAGAATGAACAATTAGACTGCTGGTTAACTCCTCAGTTGCAACAGTAGAAGCCAGAGGACAATGGGATAATATTTTCAGTGCGCTGAGAAAAAAAATAACAGTGTTTAATGAAACTATCTTTCAAGGAGGACGAAATAAAGTCATCTTCAGAAAAAAAAAAAAAGTTGAGAAAATTGACAATTAGGGATATTCTAAAGGACGTACTTCAGGTAGAAGAAATTGGATCCTGGATAGACCATCTGAGAGGCTAGAAGGCATGATGAGCACAGATATCGCAGGTTAAGTTAAAAGTATATGTGGACTCACAAAATAATACTAATAATGGATAGTGGAGGGTTTAAAAAAGATAGAACTTGTAATGTTGACAACATCTGATCAGTTGAGAGTAGAAATGCTGGACTTCAAAAAATCTATGTGTTTAGGGGGTACCTGGCTGGCCCAGTCGGAAGAGCACGCGACTCCTGATCTTGGGGTCGTGAGTTCAAACTCCATGTTGAGTATACAGATTACCTAAATTAATAAAACTTCAAAAAATAATAAAAAACAAAAATAGGGGCAGCTGGGTGGCTCAGTCAGTTAAGCTTCCAACTCTTGATTTCGGCTCAGGTCATGATCGCACGGTTCGTGATCGAGCCCCGAGTTGGGCTCTGCGCTGACGGCACAGAGCCGGCTTGGGATTCTCTGTCTCTCCCTCTCTCTCTCTGCCCCTCCCCCACTCACGCCCTCTCTCGTGTGCCCACTCTCTCTCAAAATGGATAAATAAACATTAAAAATAAATAAAAATTCTGTGTGTTTAGGAAGAGGGTAACGATATACATCAACTTTAGGATACGTGAAATATGAATGTTAAATCCTCTAAACCAACCACTGAAAGACGAGCACTGAGAGCGGTATAACCTCCAAACAACGGAGATGGAAAAATGCAATGAGAGAAAAGTTTTTTTCAATGAAGCGTGAAACAAGCTAATAACTAAAAAATAACACCACTATAGTTCCGTTTATATTAAATGGAAAAGCTCACAAAGCTAAACACTACAGTGTTTGGAGATTAACATAGAAATAAGAAATGAAGCAAAGAGCTGATGGAGAAAATATTCAGGCGACAGATCACATCTGGTGGAAGGAGCAGGGGCTGCCCTGGGGACGAGCACACAGGTGCTTCCAGGATTGGTCGTGTCCCCACTGCTGAAGCTCCCTTCATGCCCTTCACATCTGTACATGCACACACCACGTATATTCAACATTGAATATTTTAAGTATTTAAATATCATTGCTCTGTACCTCCCCACACATTATGCTATGACATTCATTCAAAGTCGGTCAATGTCCTTTGAGGGATGGGGAGGTTATCACCTAGGAAAAAAAGGATCGCTAATGAGCTTTAAATGTCAGTGTTGGCTGTTTGAGTCTCTAGAGCATGGTTCTCAACCCTGGCCCACTCTGACTGAGTCTTGTGTCAGTCACTTTGGGAACAACAAGCATCAGTCATGTTTACAATCTTCTCAGGTAATTCCAACTGGCAGCCAGGTTTGAGACTCACCGAGCTACAGTGTAAACAGTCTTGCAAGCCAGGATTGGCAAAAAGGTAAAAAGTGATTTTTACATTCCAGAAACTTCCTCTGTATTTAAAGTAATACTTGGAGGTCTGAACACAATTTAACTGACCTACTCTAGAGAGGACATGGGATAGGTCCTATGAGAAGTCTCTGCCAGATGGGAAAGAGCTTTTCCTGGGCTGGGGTGGGACAGAGGGGATGAAGGACTAAAGGGAGGGGCCCCACTCATGTTCCTGAACCCCACAGATATTGAGAAAGTAGAATATCCCCCCGTACCCCAATTTTGCCCACACAATAGAGCCACAATTAGGGCAGAATGATGTATTTGGAGACAGAAGAGCCTGATGATGATGTCTGCCAGCCTCCCCAAGTTCCTGTGAATCGTGGAGGGGACCAAGGACCTCTACCGCATTCTGGTGTGGGATCTGGAACATGGGGCTAGAGCAACTCTCACATTTGGCTGCTGGCAATAGGGGCCGGATCAGCCTTCTGGAGAGCCACTGGTACCCCTAGTCAAATTAACTGCATGTATACCCTCTGGCCCAACAATTCCATTACTGAGATATATTCTAAAGAAATCGTCACACGGGTCCATAAGCATCTGGCGTAAGAGATGTAATTGGTTCTTAGACTGATCTGTGGTGCTGGTAAGTTGGGGGCAATCAGGGTGTCCGTGACTCAGAGTGGATGAGCAAAACCAGGTAGATTCACCCTGAGGAATACTGTGCAGCAATTAGAAATAATAGGCCAGAGACAGGAACAGCATGGCTCTCATAACAGATGCTCGGTGAGACAGAGTGAGGAACAAGAATGATTTACCTCAGCTTTCAGGTAAATGTACTTAAGCACAGGGTAGGACAAGGTAGAATCTGTGATGGCAGCAACATCATTTTCCAATCTGTCCAAATCCGCAAATAAGAAGAAGCAGGACAAGTAAAGACGAAACCAAAAGGCCATGGGCTATGGTTACAACAGAACTAGGTAGCAAGGTGGTCCCATGAACCCCACATACAAACAGTGGTGGGAACAAATAATCAACACAAGACCTTCACGATACCTGGTGTTTCCACAGGAAGAAGAAAGAAGCAAGAGTGACCAATGGACCCGAGAGCAGTCAACAGGAACTCACTGGAAAGCAGGAGGCTAACTTTAAGAACAGCAGTCAAAACTTGGGAAGGATTTGCCTTCTGCAATCCTGGGGAAGTGCAAGAGGCCCATGGTGACACCCTCCAGAGCCACCTTCGACCACTGGGAGTGGCATAAAAATTGAGCCGGGTAGGACAAAAGAAAAGAAAGAAGGAGAAGGTCCAGACCCACGTGGGGGGAAGGGAACAGAGCCGAGCTACTCCGGAGAGGCAAGCTGCCCTGTTTGTGAGCACTTCACAAAAATAATAGAACAGGAGGCTCTGGAAAGTCCAAAACAACTCTCCAGGCTCTTGTTTCACTTGAAATGTTCAGGAAAACTAATTTCACATAAAAACTAGCCACAGAAAAGCACCAAGGTCAACGCTACCATGAGAAAAAAAGAAAGAGCAGAGTAACCCCCCTCGGGTGATATATATATATACAATATATATACAAGAACGTTTGAACAGATACACAGTATTATCAGAGAGGCTGCTTATTGAGGAGGAATGGGAATGTGAGTGAAAAATAAAGGAGAGTAAGAAAATAAAACAATAAGAGACAGCCTTGTTCCTTTCCATAATGATCATAAACTGTGAGGACAAGAGAGGGAAGAGGGAGCCAGTGAAATGAACCTTTAGGACTTAGGGTTTTTTGAAAAAATAATCGTCATTAAGAGTGTAGCCCAGGGGCGCCTGGGTGGCTCAGTCCATTAAGCAACAGACTTCAGCTCAGGTCATGATCTCCGGGTTGGTGAGCTCCAGCCCAGAGTCAGGCTGTGCACTGACAGTGCAGAGTCTGCTTGGGATTGCCTCTCTCTCCCTCTCTCTCTGCCCCTCCCCCACTTGCACACGCATGCTCGCTCTCTCTCTCTCTCTCCCTTCCTCCCTCTCTCAAAATAAATCAACTTAAAAAAAAAAAAAAAAAGAGCAGAGCCCAGAAAAGAGGCAAGGTGAGCCCCGAACTTAGGCTTTGGGGTGGACGGTCTTCACTAACAGCTAATTGATGTCAGTTGTTAAAATTCAGAAGCCCCAGCAAGAGTCAAGGTACAGGCAAGTCAAGTTTAGGGGATAATCAGCGCGGGGAAGGGGACCCCTAAAAGCAGAGAACAAAGCCCAGAGATGAGCAACCAACCACGGCATTTCTTTGGCTTCCTCCCAAGCCACAAGCTGCCCTTACACTCAGACACTACTTGGGGGGAAGGAGTGATATTGGAGAGACCCCGTGAAAAGGGAGAAGCAGAACTTTGAGTTTAAAATTAAGGTTGAATAGTTGCTAGAAAGTAACCGAGGTAAACTGAAAGAGACTCTTAAACCAGAGGAACGGGAAATTTTAAGGGTTTTTTTTCAGGCATTAGCAGAATAGAGGTCCTGACGAGGTAAGATCATTTCTAAAAAGAAGTAGGGGCGCCTGGGTGGCTCAGTCTGTTGGGCGTCAGACAGCGGCTCAGGTCATGATCTCGCAGGTTGGTGAGTTTGAGCCCCGCATCCGGCTCTCTGCTGACAGCTCAGAGCCTGGAGCCCGCTTTGGATTCTGTGTCTCTCCCTCTCTCCGCCCCTCCCCTGCTTGCACTCTGCCTCTCTATCTCCCAAAAATAAATAAACATTAAAAAAAAATTTTTTTTTTTAAGTAAACAAGAAGTTACACTTGTAGGTCTTTCCAGCAACAATTAAAAAGCTTGGTGGAGAGGTAGACATAAATCTACAGGTAGACCAGGGTTTCTCAACCTGGCACTGTTGACATTTTGAGCCAGATAAGGGTCTGCAGAATGCATTGTAGGATGTGTAACAGCATCCCTGACCTCTACCCGCTAGATGCCAACAGCACCTTGCAGTTGTGACAACCAAATATGCCTTTAGACACTATCAGCTCTTCCCTGGGGCACAATCACCCCTGGTAAGTTGAGAACCACTCACATGGAGATAGACCCGACAGATCTCTCATTGACAATAACAACAAAAGTTAGAGCAAAATAGTCCAGGGCTCCTCTGGACTTTGGGCGTCAAAGGCAACTACAGCGCCCTCTGCTGGGCCTCTGCAGAAAAAGCCAGGGCCAAGGTCAGGGAACCTAAGCCTTCCAGGGCAGCTGCCCCCTGACGGTTGAGAAGCTAGAAACGCAGGACGGGAGGATGGCCAGGCAAGAAGTCAAGGCTTAAGGCAAGGCTTGCTATCCCTGTCCCAATACCCATTAATATCGCAGGTAGGCAGGCGTCTGCACCCAGCACCCCCGCGAGGTGCAGCCAGCAGCTCCCGACTCCCTTCTTACTGCACAGAGCACGAATCCCCATGCATCCCTGTGCCTTCTTCCCCACGCCACCTAATCATCTCCCTGCATCCCATGCAGATGCTCTCAAACCTGCCAACAACTTCAAGTTGCTATCAAAATATTTATCCCACCGGTGCTAACTGTGGCAGCCCCAGGAAAGGGAAGGCACAGCTTCAAAAGACGCTCAGCTATAAGGGACCCAAAAATCCACATGTTAGCAAATTCTAAGGCCAGCCCGGGATTCAGTTCCCAGCCCCTCCTCTACCTCCATGCCCATTCCCTGGAATCATTAGCTCTGAATTGCACCTGGGTAACCAAATGAGTTCCTTTTATTTCTCTGTTAGGGTTTCTCTCTGGAAAGAAAGAAATGCAGGAGGGCCAGACACGACGGGTTTACTTTTTATGGGTCTCAATTTATCTGACGTGCATATTTCTTACAGCTTTCACTATAGCTACGCCTCACCGGCCGGCAACTCCTCCATGACGGGTTAGCTATTTCTCACTCATTTTTGTGACTTTCCTTTCTTATTGCCATACTTTCCAGACGGTATCATTAAAGAGGCTGGAATTGTTAAGCTCTTCATTCTCAACAGTTTCTTAAAGCATCCTAAAGCCACAGAGATTGTGATAAAGGAGCTTGCATGCCTTCATTTTTTATACCTCCAAATGAAATTTAACCATAGCGAACTGCTGAGACAAGGGTTTCAGCAGATGAGCTTCTTGGTTCCAGATACAGCCATGCACAAGAGGCAGTATCCCACACCTATGACTGCCTGCTCCAAGCTGACATGCCAGGTTCAAATCACTAATGCCACTGTTGGTGACAGTTGCAACCACCCAGCAAAATGACCTCCCAACCTGGCTACCCAAGGATCCTGTGTAGCACTGACTTCAACTGGAAGCATAAATCTATTATTTGATTCATGCCGGTCTTGCTGACTGGACGGACAGTTTCACTAGGACAGAGGACAGGTTTTTTTTCCTCTCTATGATAGACATCCATCAGTCTTGCCCACTCAGGACCAGTTGCCCTTCTTCTGGCAAGGGATCCTGGACCTTCTTTTAGAAAGCCACACCCTCTCATTCATGTCTATGCAGTTGCAGTGGGATGGACTCTCTCCCATGCCAGGTATGGTCATGTGACTCAGGCCTAGCCAATCAGAGGTCTCATGCCTCTGACCATAGGGACTGGAGTCAGGAGTGAGCATGTGACCAAAGCAGACCCAACAAGGCAGGATATGGGGACTAGTATTCAGAATATTGAGAGAAAACCATGCCCTGTGTCTCCTGGATGTCAAACTCAGCAAAAGCGGGCATGCAACCACAGGCTGATGCATTGCTTGGGAATGAAAACAACATGTAGAGCAACAGAGCTGAGAGATGGAGAAAGGCCAGGCCAACCCAAGCTCCCTGGATCAAGCAAAGCCTGAAGCTAGACATACCTTTGGATTTTTCAGTCATATAAGCAAATAAATCCTCTCTTTGATTCTATCAGTTTGATTTTTTTTCTGTTACTTGCAAATGAATGTAAGTTCTGTGAGGGCAGGGAAGTTGTCAGTTTCATTCACCACCACATGCTCTGTACTTAGCATGGTGCCTAGCACACAACAGCAGTGTAATAGTAACAATCAGTAAATTAATTATGCAAATGCCTTATGCAGGGAGCCTGCCTCCTCGTGCCCCTGCCCAGGTAATTGGGTAATTCCAAACACTGACAATTCCCAGTTTCGCTCTATTTATTGCGTGAGGACTTTGCAGACTGTAGGAGACTTGGAGGGCACCCTTCAAGAATTCTGTGGGAGGGAGGCCTAGGAAACAGCAGACACTTGCCTCGGCCAAGAATAAGGTATGGCAGCTGAAACAGCTCACCCCACGACCCAGAGACGCTGGTGTCTCCTAACGGAAGAGCCATCTCTCCCTGCTCAAGGAGACATTCTGGACTGGGCAGGAACTAGCTCCCTGAGTACTGCATGCCCCACGGCAGTTACTTAACTGTGAAATGGCAACAAGGCTGTTTTGCATCACAGATCCGAGCATAGACCACTGGGATTTGAACCCCACTGCCCCCCCTTACAAACAGTGGGCCTCATGCACATGGCCTCCGTTCTCTGTGCCTTAGCTTCCTCGTCTGCGAAACGAGGCTAATGCTAGCGGAAGCACACATGCGATGTTATAAGGATTAAATAAATTAACGAATGTGAGCGAGAAGCCAGCACACTTTAAACACTGTGCACCTGCCTCACGGCCAGTATTACTAGTTCTTCCAGAGAGTTGTGGGAGGACTAAATGAAACACCAGCTGTTCCATGCTTACCTGCCATAGCCAGCACAAAGCAAAAACTTAATAAATGATCTGTTACAACATAAAAGCCAGCGTGACGCCACAGGGGAGGCTAACCAACCACACCCCTGTGGATAGCAACCAGTGCACGCACACCTGAGGACCAGTACAAGGTGAAGTGCCCCCTCTCCAGGGGCGCCTGGTGGCTCAGTCGGCTAAGCACTGACTCTTGGTTTCGGCTCAGGTCATGATCTCACGGTTCGTGAGTTCGAGCCCTGTGTCAGGCTCTGTGCTAACAGTGCAGAACCTGCTTGGGAATTCTCTCTCTCCCTGCCCCCCCCCTCAAAATAAATAAACTTAAAAAAAAAAAAAGTGCCTCCTTTCCGGGGGTGCCACCAATCCAAGCGGGACTTTGGTGCACTCCAGATGGACACAGCCCCATGCGGCATACAGGGCTCGGAAGCAGACACCCAGGTTTCTGCCTCTCTGGCCGCCTCAGCCACATACCCTCATGCAAGACGAAGTCTGAACATCTGCCCTGCAGCCCTGCCCCTGACCACCTCCTCACCCTGGAGAGAAGCCCCAAACACCCCAATGCCCTCTTGCAGAGCAGCAAGGGGGTGGGGAGAGAAAACCCCAAAGACCTCGTCTCCCCCAAAAGGCAGTTTAACTAAAAAAGACTACTCCACTGAGTAGGACAAAGTTAACCAAAAATGGACTAGAGTTTATTTTTTCCCTACTACCCAGAAAGGAAAAGGAGGTGATGAGAAGTTCAGGATATGGGAGAAAATGTAGAAAAGCAAGGGAACTGCATTTTCTCTGGACACTGACACCTACATCCCGACTGCACAAATGTTGGCAATGCCCCACTGTCTGCAGGGGCGGCACATTTGTGTCGATTACAGGAGAAACCATACGTTGATTGCGTATGCAAGCCATGCTATTCTCCTCCAGGAAGCATTTCTAGGCTGTGGCAGGGGTAGGGGCCACCCTCCTGCCCTGTGCACCCCTGGAGGCTGGTGAGACGGAGTGTGAATCACAACACCCAAAAGCAGCATCCTGGTTTGAAATGAAACCTGTAAGCAAATGCTCGGGCATGTAAATCCATAAAGAACTTAATTACTAGACAGAAGGTAATTTGAGTCCGATCAACTTTTAATAATTAAGCATAAATATTAATGAATCTTCATTTCCAGAAAGTCTTCTCAACTACTATTGTAGTTGAGACTAGACCTGATTCTCCAGCAAATGCCAAAGCCACCGTATTTGTTTCTCAGGTAAGCAGAGACAGAATAACTAACAGTGGGCAGGTTAGGGGGGAAATGTCATGTGATCAGACCTAATCCCCATCAGACTGGACAATCCACAGGCTCGCTGTTTTGACCGAAGGGCTGTCTGGCCTCTGTTTACACACCCCAGCACTGGGTGCTCGCGACTCCCAGAGACAGCTTATTCCGTCTCCGGACAGCTAAGTGCTGCAAAGTTCACCAGACTGAATCAAAGTCAGCACCTTGTGCCTTTCACCGTGTACTTCACATCCTGACCTTGAGGCCTTCAACAGGTTAGGGGACGTTAGTGGTTTCAAGACAGCAGCTGTGCCCCTCGCTCTAAATTTTCCTTCTCAACCCCACGCCTGCCCTCAGGAAAATGCACAGCTGATGCTCTGGGCTGAGTAGTGGCCGTGGGTGCCAGGGCTGGGATGAACTTGGGGCTGGAAACAGGTGAGAAACTAGATAGACTACAGAGCCTGGAGCAAAGAAAGTCCCAAAAGAGCTTGCTGGAGTTGAAGAAGGGTCTAACCTATGATAGGCACTTCCCAGAGTTAGGAAGGTAGGAGGGATCTTTTGGGAACACCAGAAATACGACGGGACCGTCAGAAGAATATTAAATCAATTACATCAACAGAAATCATGACTTATTGTTACTCTGTGCTTTTTTTAAATCCAGAAAGAAAACAAAAATTCAGTCCTCTCAAATCCAACTAGATCCCCTAGCCCTGTCCCTGCCCACACATTTTAGTCACCCCCACCTGTGGATCAAAAAGTAAAGATAGGGGGGGGGCGCCTGGGTGGCTCAGTCGGTTAAGCGGCCGACTTTGGCTCAGGTCATGATCTCGCGGTCCGTGAGTTCGAGCCCCGCGTCGGGCTCCGTGCTGACAGCTCAGAGCCTGGAGCCTGTTTCGGGTTCTGTGTCTCCCTCTCTCTGACCCTCCCCCGTTCATGCTCTGTGTCTCTCTGTCTCAAAAAATGAATAAACGTTAAAAAAAAAAAAATTTAAATGGCAGCAAAAGAGCCAAAATAAACGTGTGAGGTAGACAAGACACAAAAGGCTGAAATCAAAAACACAGAACGACAGACGGCCGAAAGGAAAGAGTTAAGACCTTGAAAATGCCATTTACAATCTACGCTTTCCCAAAGCAAAAATTAGCATTGCTCTTCTTTGTAATTATTTTTTTCCTTTTTTGAGCCTTTACAGCCAGCGCCCAACCTTTTTTTTGAAAGAAGGAAAAAGATCCCTTTATTTCTTAGTTGGAACAGCTTAAGCAAGAACTTAAGAGGAAAGTAGGTCAACCGACCTACTTTTTTCCTCTTTGGAAATGTTTGCATTTGGGATCCGAGTTGGTGGAAAATTTCCATTCCACATTCTGCTGGGCAGAGGAGAACTAGCAATCTAACTTTGACATGATGGATCTGTGACAAGCCAACCATCCTTCCAAATGACCCCGTGTGTTACCCTCACAGCTTTCAAAAAACATTGCAAGAGGGGGATCATGTTCATAACGTAAGAAAATCCAGACTTTCGCTTTTTGGGGGTGGGAAGGCTAAACAGGTATCGTCTTCCTTTTAAGCACAGTCATTTGATGTCATCTTTTTCTTTACTTCCATGACAGCAGAAGCATCGCCTCAGGGTGTGAGGCCACCATTTACATATTCAAATCATGATATGCATCTCCAAAGGCTACCGTGTTTATTTATTCCAGGTAACAAATGGAAGCATTTCTTGTATGCCAGGAATGTTCTAAACACTTTATAAATATTATAACTTAATCTTCATAACACAACTACAAAGTGGATATTACTACTTTCTGCACCTGCCGGTGTCTTCGGCTATTCCAGGCTTAGCATGGATTTCGTGTCTGGGTCCACAGCTGCCCAAGTCCCTCATTCTGGCTGCAGGTTCCAAACCTCACCACGGTTCCCTGTCCTCCCACGGATCTTGGACAGCAAGGACGGGGCCTGAGCTGGTTCACTCTCTCCATCTCGGCCCCAGAAAAGCTAGCTTCTGAGAGTGATCCCAAAGGCCAAACAGGGCATTGCCAGATTTCCCTCCAGCTGGGCCAGGAGACCAGTGGCATCTCCACTCCACAAGGTCACAGAATGAGCAGAGGTGAGATTTAAAAATAGAACCCGGGCAGCATCTAAAAGAGGTTCAAATGAATATACAGTAAGGGATAGTAAATCCAGAGGCAACACTTCTAGGCCCCGATCTCCCTCCCTGGGTAAGAGTATATTTAAGGGACTGCCAAAATGCAGTAGGAAAGGCCAGGATCCAGAAGCCCTACAGCTCCTGTGATTCCTGCTGGGTGACAGAGGTTGGTTTCTCAAGCTCTCTGGGCCTCAGTATGGTCACCTGTAAAGAGTGAACCATGACTGGGTCAAGAGCAGTTGAGAGCCCCTGTGAGACGGTGCACATCCACCCTCCCCCCCCACCCCCATATGTCTAAACAGCCACATGCAACCATCATGCTGGAGGGATCGCCGATGATCAGCGCTGGTCAGCCAACCAAGTCCTTCCATGCAGCTCAGAGAAGAAGGGACCTCCCAGCGCATGCAGTTGGAGGAACTGAGTCTACGCTCCATTCCCACTCGGCCTCTGCCTTCCAGGCACAATCCTTCCCACCTCACAGAGGGCTGCCTCCCTGCAGGACGCCTGGTGGGTCCGCCTTTCAGCTGCAGGACTCCTGAAAACCATCCAGAAGGGGTCACCACTGCCTGTGCCTCAGCTCCTGGACCAGTAACGCCACCAGCAATAGAGAAATGAGGAAGGTGAAGAAGCCAACAGTCTTGGGAAGAACACCCTTCATCCTCAGCCCGCAGACTCCCAAGCGCCCACTAGTGGCCAGCCCCGTGCCCTGGCCATAGTTTCCAATGCTCCCAACCACCAGAGAAAGCTCTGGAGCCTCAGCAGGAGCAGAGCCCATGGTCCTCGAGTGATGCCAGCGAAACATGCGCTCAGAATCACATTGTATCCCAGACACAAAGGACAGAAAGCGTAAAGGTCCCCATTCTCCCATTCGGTGAATCCACTAGCCATCCAGACTGCCCGGTGGTAAGCTGTAGCCACCAAAAAGTTCTTTCTTGTACCGAAGTGAAACGTATCTCTTCCAAACGCTTAGCCCCCAGCTCCGGTCGCATCCCCTTTAATAATCTCCTCCTCTCAAGACAGAACTTGAGATCAAGAAGTGGCAGCTCTGTTCCCCCATCCATCCCACACCACAGGTTCTCTTTTCCAAGACCGACATTCCCCCAGGTAATCGCTACATATGACAATGACTTCTATTTCCTTCCCTTCCTTCAAATACATTTGGAAGCGTTGTAATCAAGAGCAAGGTAGGGGCGCCTGGATGGCTCCGTTGGCTAAGCGTCTGACTTCAGCTCAGGTCATGATCTCACAGCTCATGAGTTCAAGCCACGAGTTGGGCTCTGCGCTGACAGCTCCGAGCCTGGAGCCTGCTTGGGATTCTGTGTCTTCCTCTCTCTCTGCCCCTCCTCCACTGCTAGCTCTCTCTCTCTCTCTCTCTCTCTCTCTCTCAAAAAATAAACATCTCAAAAAATAAACATTAAAAAAAAAAAAAGATCAAGGTGAACAAGGAGTCTAAAGGTTTGGGCCCATCCTAGAACCCTGCAGCCCTGGGAGTCACAGTGTGGAAAAGTAGGAAGCAGTGCCCATTCCACTGGGTAGCTCAAGCTTTGCGTGGAAAGCCACCCCCAACTGCTGGGCACCCTGCAGACTGCACCGTCTGTCCACGTGGATGGGGAATACCTCCTCCCCGGTGAAGGTCAGAAAAGCCATGACAGTAACACCCCACCCGCATGCAGGTGAGGCTGTGTTCAAGGTCCGCCCCCAGGCCCTGAGAAGGGTCTTGTGGGAGTAGTTTACCAAACCGACTACATCAGCCACTGCCGATTCCCCACCAAGTCCTAAGGTCAACCTGCAAGACGGCCAGCGGGCGGCCGCCAAGACAGTACATCGTGGCTCACGTTGTGACTGTTTTCCTACAAGTAAAGCACAGAAAGAGAAATGGGGTCTGACTGAGCCAATGTTCAGACAGAGGATGTTCTTAATAATTTTAGATACATGTTGAAGTCCAAAAATAGATTTTTCTCCTCCAAGCCAAGCTCATATGCAGTAGCTTTTCTCAGGAGTATTTTTGTATAACTACAAGGCTCTCTTACAACCCTGGAAGATAACAATGAACGAAGGAGAACCAAGGAATAACTTTACCACTTTCTCTTTTTAACAGAGGAGACTATTGAGAACCCCTTGGTCCCAACAGGAAGCCAGTTCTCCTCCCCTCCCCTTCTTGTTCTGAGTCCTCTCCCAACCTCCCAGCTCCATATACACTCTGTTTCCCAGAGGGGGTGGGGTCTCTGGTGGCCCACCTCAGACTCGGAGAGACATCAGCACTCACACTGATAGGGCTCGTTATGGCAGACAAAGCACATTTGTTGGCTTCTCTTCCTAAGTCCCGTGAAATCAATGTGAAAATCCCAATTTCATAGATGGACATTTAAAGGACACACCCAGGGGCTGTTGGGTGGCTCAGTCAGTTAAGCGTCCGACTTCAGCTCAGGTCGTGATCTCACGGTTGGTGAGTTCCAGCCCCGCGTCGGGCTCTGTGCTGACAGCTCAGAGCCTGGATCCTGCTTCAGATTCTGTGTCTCCCTCTCTCTCTGCCCCTCTTCCTTTCGTGCTCTGTCTCTCTTTCTCAAAAAGAAACATTTAAAAAATAATAAATAAATAAATAAATAAATAAATAAATAAAGGACATGCCCAAGGTCACAGAGCTGCTAGGTTCTAGAGTGGGCCCCATAGCTTCAGACTCCTTGTCCACATTGCTCTTTGGAGTGTATACCCCACAACACACCCGGATGTGTTTGAGGGAAGGGAAGGAACTAGAAATCACAGTGGTCATTTTTAACCTGCATCTAAAATCCAGCTAAATTAACTAGGACTGTTTTACCCAGAAAAGAAAAGACTTATATTGGGATTGTAACAGATGACATTATTGACTCAAATTCTCCTCCCCTCCTTGTCTTCCTCACAGGAAAGAAGTAGAATATATTTTTCCAGCCCTGAACCCTGGGACATAACGTGGCCAATGGTGTGAGATGAGGGCAATAGCGTCCTGCTTCAAAGACTGGATTCACAAGCCAAGAATGCCACTTGGTCTCTGGTCCCTGAGAAGAGCGTGCGTGTGCCAGCCTGCCGGTCCCCAGGAGGAGCATGGGAGATACAGGGAGCGGAGCCGTCCCCACTAAGATGTCTGCCAAGACCAGTTGAAGGCAGAGCCCCCAGCCAACCTGGGGCAAAGCCTCCCTAACAATTAAATGGGTGCAGGCTGTCTGGGCACATTATGGTCAGCAGCTCCATCTCTGGAAGGTTTGGTATGGGGGAGGCTCTCAGAGATGCTGTCAGGAAATGCCTACGTTGGGGCAGAAGTTGGACCATACCAGTGGTTCCAGGCTTTGGGATTTTAGGTGTGAGCAAAGGTACTCTCAAGAGTTTGGAAACCAGCATGGGGCTGCTACATTTTTTACTCTTCTGAGCAAAGGCACTATATAAAAATAACTACTGTTTACTGTCACCACCAATTCATAAAAGATGATGGAACATTTGAACACTGAAACTGAGGAAAGGCTATCATCTTAGAATATGACTCTGTCCTCTCCAAGCAAAGACGGTCGGCCACCCTCCATACATGAGCCTTTTTCTTTCATTCTGTCACAGATCAATAAAAACTCTGTCACTAAATAGCTCCAGTCTGTGTATTAGCAACTTTCTCACATACTTTATGATAGAACTGTCAAAAGAACATGAAATCAGTTACATAAATTACGAGACCTAAATCATGGCTCTGTTTGTCCTGTGACAATATAAAAATTACGTTTTTTCCATCAGGAGAGAAAATAAAGCTAGAGATCAATTGGAGTCCCTGTATCATGCCTTCTCTGCTGGCTGCCACAAGCATGCAGGGCCCCTGCAAAGCCCCATCTCCACAGAACTCCTGAGCTGCACTACACAGGTGCCTGAGACGCTACCGTTGTGTTTCCATGATCCCAATGGATAAATGAAAAGGAAAACAATGATTCAAGCTCTCTTAGGGCTACAGGGACACAAAACTGGGAGTGACAGGCAGGGCATCCCCCAGGACCGGCTTTGAGGACGTGTATCTCAGTCACCTGTGAACATTGACTCCCTTCTTTCTGGGCCATAAAGAGCCTCTCCATCCTTCTGTTGGATAAGTGGAGGCCTGGAGAAGGAAGGCGTCTACAAGCAGATGGCTCTAGCTTAACCTCACTCATCAGACCCTGAGGGGACCCACACACCCACCAGGGCCCAGTGCACAGAAGCAATGGTTGTTCATGGGGACCAGAAAGACTGGGATCTAAACTGACACTTCATTTCCACCTTCTTCTATTCTTTCTATGGACACTTACTATGGCAGGCATCCAGGGAAAATGAATAAGGTCCTTAGTTTCACAGGCTTTTGTTAAGGGAGGAGAATACACAAAAGCAAAAAACAAGATAAATATCAATTGAGTGAGCACTCTTTTTTTTTTTAATGTTTATTTATTTTTCTGAAAGAGAGACAGAGAGGGGGAAAGGGAGACCGAGAATCTGTGCCAAAAAAGCAGAGCCCGACATGGGGCTCAAACTCACAAATAGTGAGATCATGACCTAACCTGAAATCAAGAGTCAGATGCTTAACTGACTAAGCCACCCAGGAGTCCCGAGTGAGCACTCTTAAAGAGATAAGTGTAGTAAAGTGAGAGAAATTGACAAAGGCTGCTCTAGGTAAGGATTCAGGAAAGGGCCTTTTGGGAAAAGGGGATATTTGAGATGAGAAATAAGAATGCATCATCCATGCAAAAAAAGCTAGGAAACGAGCAATACCAAATAGATTAAAAGCAAGTGCAAAGGGCCTGGGGTAGAAAATGGCTTGTCTGAAGAAGAAAAATGCCAGAGCTGTGGAAGCAAGGTGGACAAGGGGAGAATTGTGGTATAAGGCTGAAGCAGGAAGCAAGACCCATCATCTGGGGACCTGCAGGCCCCAGCATGAAGTTTGAAGTTCATTGCAAGTATAAAGGGAAGTAAGCAATGGGTATTAAGCAGGGGAGTGACAGGATCTGACTTATATTTAAAATATTCTCAGGACGCTGTGTGAATGATAAATTGTAGAGGGGTCAGAGTGAAACAGGCAGACCACTGAAGATACTCTTGCATGAACTGGATGGTGCCTCTGTGACCTTTATGACCTGGGACAGTCCCTGAAAAATGCTACAGTTCACCCCATCTATAATGTTGTGACTGCCTATACTTAGGAGTTCACAAGCTCTTTAGGCTCTTGAAGATGGGGATGAAGGCGTACGTGGCCTCGCTCGCCCCTGCATGATGTCTGCATGATTTCACTCCAGCTGCCTTTCCTGGAGCTGGAGCCATGCCCACAGCTTGCCTGTGAGGGCCTCCCTAGTAGCCCTTGAGATCCCACGGTCTCTAGTGCCCATCGTGACACTGGGGTCATCTCTACATCCGGATGGAATTGAGAACACATGGAAGCTGGCCAGGAAGCAGTTGGCAATTCACACCGCAAGAGGGCACACAGGCCAAGGGGAGGTTGGCCAAGCTCCCAGGAAGCAGGCAGAAGTGCAACAAAGGCAGGTAAGGGTCTGATGGATGCTAACTGTGGCAGGTGAGATCAATTCTGACCAGAGGAGCCCTCGGGCAAACCTCGGCTCAGTGCTGACAAGGGAGGGAAGACTCGGGGAGCAAGGCCAGGAGACAACTCATCCAGAGAAACCTGACAGTCTGGCCAGGCTGCTGGAGAATATGAGACCACATGGAGCAGAGAGGAGATGTCTCGGTCAAGTCTATCCCGGATAAGCCAGCACCCAGGAGACCAGCCTGCTGTCTGGGGACACACAAGCAAGCTGAGCTCAGATCATCTGAGCCTGGCCCATTCCAGAAGAACTGCCTAGTTGATTCAGAAACTTATGAATAAATTGGGGTGCCTGGGTGGCTCATTCAGTTAAGCATCCGACTTCAGCTCAGGTCATGATCTCATGGCTTACGGGTTCCAGCCCAGCATCGGGCTCTGTGCTGACAGTTCAGAGGCTGGAGCCTGCTTCAGATTCTGTCTCCCGATCTCTCTCTATCCCTTCACCACTCGTGCGCTCTCTCTCTCAAAAATAAACAAACATTAAAAAAAAAAAAGTATGAATAAATAATAAATGCTTATTTGTTTTCAACTACTGAGTTTTGGGGTGATTTGTTATGTAGCAACAGCTAACGGATACAGAAGAGTCTGATGGCCAGTAGCCACTCTTATTTCACTGTAGCAAGTCTCTGCTGAAATCACAATCCTGTTTCCCTGTTTGAGGCCTCTACAGGTTCAGATCACTGGACGGGGTCATGAGCTTGAGATGTGTTCTTGAACCTTACAAGTCTGTTGGTGACATTATGAAAATGTCCTCCCTGACCTGGACCTGTCTCCTTATCTGTAAAATGAGGAATGAGACACTTCCAGGGAGGCTTCCAGCTTATGCTTGGGTGACCCTGACCTCTTCATTCAGCCATTCTGTCATCTCAGCAACAAGTACTTGTTCAGAGCCTGCCGTGTGCCAGCCTATGGCCGGGATCTGGGATGCAGGCTTAGACAACGAGATGTGGGCCCTGCCTACCAGGAGCTCACGGTGCAGTGAGAGCTCACAGAGAGCTCACGCTTGGGTGTATAGAGAAGACACCTCTGAGGAGGCCCCGATGGTCAAGGAGTCTGTGAGTGAAAGCAGTGAGCAAGATCGTGGTCATCCCTCCCCAGCAGAGAGAGGGGAATGCACATTAGAAATCCCTGGTGCCTTCCGTGTCCTGGACCCCTGCTCGTACACGTCTGCCTTGGTCCCTGAGGGCCTTGATGAAGGCCACTCAGTAATTCAGCTCAGGCCCTGGGGAAATCACAACCTGTGGCTTGAACGCAGCACATTCAATGAGCAAACAGAGGACAGCCACGGGACCTCTCTCCACTCCACTCTCACCCAGGTGACGCAGGACAGCCAATCCTTAACCCTGGGAGACCGGCCAGTCTTCGTGGGGGTAGCGTGAAAGCAGCAGAGTCCAAAGTCCTCCACTAGCCCTGATGACCGCAGTCCTTCAGGACCTCCTGCCAACCCCAGAGAGAGGTGGACACGGGGAAATTATCCACCCCAGGGGCCCGGAAAGCCATCCTACCATGGAACCAGGGGGCGATGGATTTGGTGTTCCTCTCAAAGCCGGCTCGGCGAGGCAGCTGCTCCTCCTTAAACCAGCGGACTATGACTTCCCTGGAGACAGGTCTCCGTGGGCGCTCCCAAGTCCTGCTGAGAAGACAGCAGGGATATGGAAAGTCAGGGAGGGAGGGGGAGGGGACCAGAAGATCGGGGAGAAGGAGGAGGAGGGGGGAGGAGAGGAGAGGAGGGGAGCGGAGGGGAGCGGAGGGGAGCGGAGGGGAGCGGAGGGGAGCGGAGGGGGGCCGCTATGAGATGAATAAGCACGATGCCCACACTCACGCCTGTGGAGACAATTAAATGAGTCCAGGTGCTTGAAGGCACTTTGCAGATTATAACGTACCAGCTGTTATTACTTTTCCCCAAAGAGAACTGTTATCACTTGCTTCGAAAAAAAGCCGCACAGGTGGGAATGGAAAAGAGGACAGGAGGAGATGTCTGAGAGAAAGAAAAGGCATTTTCCCGGCCACTCATAGGCCTCCCGCCTGTGGCCGCCGTGTGTCAGATGAGTGTCTACAAGGCTATTCTTTAAGGGCACTGTTGGTAATAACCAAAGATTTCAAACACCTCTACTGTCCACCAGTAGTTTTTGATAATTAACTTCTAGCACATCTATAGAGTAGAATACGACATAACTATAAAAAAGGAAACTCGAAGCACCTGGGTGGCTGAGTGGGTTAAGGGTCTGACTCTCGCTTCTGGCTCAGATCATGATCCCAGGGTCACGGGATCAAGCCCTACATCGGATCTGCACTGACAGAATGGAGCCTACTTGGGATTCTCTCCCTCCCTCTCTCTGTGTCCCTCCCTCATCATGCTCGCTCGCTCTCTCTCACTGAAAGAAAAAAGAAAGGAAGGAAGGAAGGAAGGAAGGAAGGAAGGAAGAAAGGGGGAGAGAGAGAGAGAGAGAGAGAGGAAGGAAGGAAGGAAGGAAGGAAAGAAAGAAAGAAAGAAAGAAAGAAAGAAAGAAAGAAAGAAGACTAAATAGGGGCACTGGATGGCTCAGTCAGGGGAGCATGTGACTCTTCATCCCCAGGTTGTGAGTTTGAGCCCCATGTTGGGTGTAGAGATTACTTAAAAATATTTTTAAAAAAAGAAAACTAAATAAAAATAAATGAATAGCTAAGCATTGATGTGAAAAGCAGAGCCATGTGTACAGCATGCAACCTTTTCTTATAAAAAAAAAAAGAGAGAGAGAATGAGACTGGGCTAGGACTTTTTACGACTTTTCACGTCAGCAACTACACGACAGAAGTGGGCAGGCACACATAAACTAAGAACAGTGCTCCCACCCACGGGGCACGGGAAAACCAAGTAGGTGGAGGCAGGAATGGAAGTCTGTCTTTTTCCGTATTTCTTTTTAAACTTCCTGGTTTGTGAATCATAAATGACAAGGGAGGGAGGGAGGAAAGAAAGGAGAAATGCAGACGTGGTCAGCTCTCCCTAGACGGCGGGGAGAAGGAGAAGGGGGTTATGAATAATCCTAAATCCCAATTAAAGCAAGACTCAGACAAGCCACCGTCATTTGGGAGTGAATGGACTGCCCTGCAGATTAACTGTGGTTCGGGGAAGCAGCAAACACTCACTGTCCACCCTCACGGGGGCAGGAGCTGCTCAGCAGTGATGGACGTGCGGGGACCAACCTTGGGGCTGGTCTAAGGAGACGCTCCAGGCAACCTCTTGACCGTGGGTCTGGCGAGCATGGGCAGTCACTTAAGTGTCCCTGCCAAAGCACTCCTGAGATGACCCCCCTGCACTCAAGCACACTCACCTGCAAACCCAGTATCAGAACCCAGGATGCACCAGCGCCACCTGCGGTTAGAAACAGCAGCCAACACTGGTTTCCAAGCTGCTGGACCATATTTAACCCATTTGAGGTCTTATATTACAAGTTCTTAACCCGGTATCTGTAGACCCTGAAGAGCTTGAAATTATATGCAGACATTTTGGGGTATGTTCATATGCACATTTTGGAAGCAAGACTGTACACAGCTTTCTTTAGATTCTCAAAGGCATCCTAGACCCAAAATGTTAAGACTCCCAGAACTCCGGGGCTACTAGAAATCTCCGACCAGACTCCTCACTGTCCCCTCCTGCCCCATTATGCAGACTGAGACACTGAGGCCCATAGCGGGGAAATGACTAGCTCCAAATTTCACAGCAGTTGGAGCAGAGACAGGACTGGATCCTCCAGCCACACTGCATTTGCAGAGTCCCCCAGACCCACCTGACAGGTACGGCAAGGGGTGGCGGTGGCCCTGCGCCGGGAAGGTGGTGGTCAAGTCTGGCCTCCTGCTCCTGGCTCTGGCCAAGCTCTCGGAACATGGAGCTGAGGCCAGCGACGGTGCCCTTCTGGATGGCACGGAGTGAGTGGCGCCGGTACTCGTCCCTGGCGCGCTGGGCTCTGCGACTCCTCTCTTCATCAGCAGCCTTGGACCGGCGCACTGCAAAGGGGTAGAGAGTATGTTTACCCAGACCCGCAGCCCAGGCTGTACACTGAGCAAGTCAGGACTGGGCCCAGAGCCCTGGGAGTCACCCAGAGTCCCACGATTCACCTGGATTCACCCACATGGGCTGCATGGAGGTTCAGAGCTTGGAAACAGCAGGGCAGGCCCAGCCCTGGCCAGCAGCCCGGGGCTTGCCTGTCCCTGTGGAGGTAGAAACACTCGTGACACTTCAGGGTCATCTGCCTGTTCCTATGGCTCTGTTCCAGAATGAGCAAGCAAACTTTGGATGGAAATATACATCTCTCTACGTATTTCCTTCCGGGAGTACCCTGCTTAGAGCAGCTTCTCAAACCATGTGCCTACCTGCCCAGCCTCAAGGGCACCTGTCAAGGTGGTCAGCATCTCCAAATAGCACTACCATCACCCACATTGATTGTAGCTTTCTCTGTGCCAAGCCCTGGGTTCTATGCTTTGCCTGCGATATCTCATTACAGACACTTCCCCCAACCACCCAGGGAAGGGGGCCCATCACAATTTCTACTCCAGAAACCCAGCCTCCACGGCACCTGGGTGGCTCAGCCAGTGAAGCAGCCGACTTCAGCTCAGGTCGTGATCTCACGGTTCATGAGCTTAAGCCCCACGTCAGGCTCTGTGCTGCCAGCTCAGAGCCTGGAGCCTGCTTGGGATTCTGTGTCTCCCTCTCTCTCTGCCCCTCCCCGGCTCATGCTAGGACAGTAACTTGCCGGGCTGGGTCAATGGCCAAGCCAGGAACCATCCTCTCTGCTACCACAGGGTGAGTTGTTAGAAACACTGGCGTCCCGGTCCTGGTGCCCCTTCTCTGGTTTGCAGTGGCCTTGACAGCTGACGAGTGTGTTGGCGAGAGGATCCTTTGGGAGCTCTGTCACTCCCAGAGGCCCCTCTCTCCAGCCTTCCAGGCTTTTGTGTTCCTCCAGGCAGGGCCCTGTCTCAGCCAAGTGGCCTTGGAAAGACATCTGTGTGTTGCTGCTTCTAACACTCACAAGGGAGTCCTAGAGCTGGGAAAATGCCAAGAGAGGGAACAAAACCGGTTGGAGGCAAGGTCTAGAATTCAAGCTAATTCTTTTGTAGTCTGAATGCATCCTGTCAGGTCCCTATCTGCCTCTAAAATCCAGTTCTTTCTGCAGAGAACTCTTAGGGCTGGCCGTGTCCTAATTGTGCATGACTGGTAACTGAGTGGGCCCGAGAAGGTCACCTTCCCCTCCTAGAGTAAAATCTTACCCATAATCTACTTCTATTCCAATCATTCCATGCATGTGTAGCCAACACCTACAACCTGCCAACGTCAGAGATCTGTGTTCTGTTAGTGCCTGGAGGACACAAGACAAATAAGCCCTTGTCCTGAGAGGCAGCACTTCTAAAGTTGTCTCTCAACTTGTCAAAGACCCTTTCTTGAAATAAAACGTTACCCCAGGGGCGCCTGGGTGGCTCAGTCTGTTGAGCGTCTGACTTCAGCTCGGGTCACGATCTCGCGGTTTGTGAGTTCGAGCCCCACGTCGGGCTCTGGGCTGACGGCTCGGAGCCTGGAGCCTGCTTCGGATTCTGTGTCTCCCCCTCTCTCTGCCCCTCCCCTGCTCGCACTCTGTCTCTGTCTATCAGAAATAAATAAATGTCAAAAAAAAACACAAAAAAACACAAAAAACAACGTTGCCCCAGATCCGAAGAAGGGCACATCAAGTCTGTCCCTCAGAAGGTATTTATGGAAGTGGAGGTCACATGCAGAGGATCCAGTAGGCAGAGTCCCACAAGGTCAGGTGGGGAATTTCTTCTGCTCTACTCATGGCTATCGTCCAGTGCCTACAATACATACGTGCCAGCCAACAGACAATGCCTATTCTTGGCCGACTGTGTCCAGTTAAGGATTTAACTCTGAGCTGGGTGCAGACATAACAGAGACCGGACCCTCAAGGTGCTACCTGGGAAAACAAGATAAATATCTCTAACACAATGAAGTCTGGGACAAATAAAGCATTGTCAGGGTTTAGGGACAGCAGCTCTCATATTCTGCGAGGAAGCCAACAGCCATCACAGGAGAGGAAGCATCTGGGAAGATCAACAGGAGTTTTCCAGAAAAAGAAGCCATCCCAGGGAGAATCCTAGGTTTGGTGCCCAGCTGGCTCATCTGTACATTCTGGATACCAGGAACACCATGATGCCTGCCTTGCATTGCCGTGGGAGGGTCAAACAAGGCCAGGGTGCCCAGGCGTGGGCTTTGCAGCCACTAGCCAGCAAAAGAAACACAGACAGTGGTGCCCTACAAAAGCCAGCGACCTTTGAGAGCTTACAGCCCCACACAGACAGCGACACTCAGTGACAGACAAGTTGCAGAAGGAAGTCATAGGCAACCTAGGAAGATGGGCTTTGGGGACTCAGCCAGGTGAGGCCCAGAGCCATTCGACACACAGAGACTAAACTCAGCCTCCTAAGGGCCAGCTCAAGCCTGCCATTCTCTTCCTCAAAGCCTTCAGGGGCTCCCACTGGACACAGGATAAAGGACAAATTCCCCTCCCCAGCCCTTAAGAAGTGTCCCGCCTGCCCCACTTTCTTTCCCAGCCTAATGGTTTCTGAGCTCCTCCCCATTATTCACTGGGCTCCACTGGGCTTCCCATGCTCTGCAGACTCTGTCCTGCTCGGCTGTGCTCAGCCAGCTCAGACCAACTGTGATGAACACACAGCCAGGGCAGCGCAGAAAGGCCAAGGCACTGACAGCTCTCGGGGTGAGGACATGGCCAAAGCCACAAGCAGGAAGCAAGCGGGAGCTCTGCCTTGGCCTTGGCAAAGCCAACCCTGGGCAGCAAGAAAAGGGATTATGGAAAAGGGACCGGAGTGGAGTCACACGGGGTCAAGGGCAGCTCCAAAACAACTTTCTTGGTTTGTTTTATTTTTTCTCTCCTTACGTTCCTGTTTTGTCTTTGAGATATAATTGACCTATAACAATGCGTATGTTTAAGGCATACAGCATGCTGATTTGACACATTTATATACCGTAATTGTAATGATGGCCACGATACCATTAGCTAACCCCTCCAACACCTCTCATAATCATTTCTTTCTTGTGGTAAGAACATTCCAGATCTAGTCTCTTAGCAGCTCTCACGTGTATAACACAGCACTGTTCGTTGGAGCTGCTGTGCTGTGCACTAGATCTCCAGAACTTACTCATCTTCTAGGTGCCAGTTTGTGCCCTTTGACCATCATCTCCCCCAGTCCTTGCCCCCTCCCAGCCAGCCCCTGGTAACCATCATTCTAGTTGTTTCTAGGAGTTTCGCTTTTTTTGATTCAACACATAAGCGATATCATCGTGTAGTATTTGTCTTTCTCTGACTAATCTCTCTTAGCGTATTATCCTCAAGGTCCAACCATGCTGCAAATGGCAAGATTTCCTTCTTTCTTATGGATAGTATTTCTGCGTGTGTGTGTGTGTGTGTGTGTGTGTGTGTGTGCATACACACAGAGAGTGTGTATACATATTGTGTCTACACACACACACACACACACACACACACACACACGTTCTTTATCCACTCTTCCATTGATAGATACTTGGGTTGTTTCCATATCTTGGCTATTGTGAGTAATGATGCAATAAACATGGGAGTGCAGGTATCTCTTCAACAGCTTGTTTTCATTTCCTTTGGATGTATACCCAGAAGTGGGATTGCTGGATCATAGGATATTTCTATTTTTAAGTGTCTGAGGAAGTTCACTGTTCTCCACAGTGGCTGCACCAATTTACGTTCCCACCAACGGCATACACCGGTTCCCTTTTCTGCACATCCTTGGCACGTGCCATCTGGCTTCCCTAAGAAAATTCCAGAACGGCCCTGGGCCTCAGTTTCCACCTCTGTCAAAATGAGAACGACACGAACGTCTGCCTCACGGAGTTGTCATGGAGAGTAAATGAAACATACAAAAACACTATAAACTATGAAGTGTCCTGGAAAAGCGATGTCTGACTAAATCAGGCCCCTGGCTTTGATCCTTTCTTCAAATCTCTCGAAGCCTGAGTCTGGAGCCAGGGTGCCTAGATTCAGATCCCAGCTTCACTTACCAGCTGTGTGATGCGGGACCAGTTACTTAATCGCCCTGAGCCTGCATTCCGTCATAAGTTAAACGGAGATAATAACAGTCCCTACCTCATCACGTTGTCATGAGGATCCAGAGAGCTCATAAGGTAAGCCACTTAAAACCATGTCAGGTACATATTAAGCACTATGGTTAAGTATTAGCTAAAATGTTTCTTTTCATCAGCCCCGGAATTGCCAGGTCCAAAACCGAGTTCCTGGCCAGTCCAGGAGGGGGCACCCTTGCTGGCCGATCATGGGGAATCCTCTCTGGGTCAAGCAGCTTACCCTAAATTCCACTTTGAACTCCTGAGGGATTGCTTCAGTTCCTTCTCAGAATCAGGAATGAATTCAGACTGTATCCCAGGAATCTGCCACAGAAAACCCTCAGCCAGAACCCATGGGGTATTTTTCTTCTAACCCAGTGAAAATAACTCAAACTCACATGAGGAGCCACAGGCATTTTCTGCCCTGAGCCAGCAAGTATCAAACTCTCCGCGTGGCCTGGCAGACCCACTGCAGAGGTGAGGACCCACACCAAGACACCTGCTTCTTCCTCCCACAGCCCATGTCCCAGCCCAAGGTGACGCCCCATGGGCCTGGCCAACAGGCACTGCGAGGCCTGCTCAACACACAGAACAAAGGGTGACCATGGCCATTCTTACTTCCAAGATAAGATCCGTGGTCTCCTTTCTCCTTCTGCTAATGGGAAACTGAGGCTCATGTCACAGTAACACTGTATGGATGGCTAGAACAGTGTGAAAACACTGAGGACTTCAGGAGAAAGGCTGAATTGAGATATCAAACAATAGACTAAGCACAATAAGACACCACTTCACACACATCAGGGTAGCTCTTTCGTTTTTAATTTTTTTAGTTAGAAAAAAAACAGTAAACAAGTGTTGGCAAGGATATGGAGAGAGTGGAACCTTTGTGCATTGTTGGTGGAAATGAAAAATGGTGCAGCTGCTGTGGAAAATGGTATAGCAGGTCCAGAAAAATTAAACGTACAATTGCCATACAATCTTCCGGATATATACCCAAAAGAATTGAAAGTAGGGGTTGAAACAAATTTTTGTACAGCAATATTCATAGAAGCATGATTCACAATAGCCAGAAGGTGGAAACAAGCCAAATGTTCATCAAAGGACAAAGAGATAACCGAAGTATGGTATGTGTGTGTTTGTGTGTATGTGTGTATGTACATATATGCATATATATATGCAGTGGAATATTATTCAGCCTTTAAAAAGAAGCAAATTCCTTGGGACGCCTGAGTGTCTGACTTCGGGTCAGGTAATGATCTCATGATTTGTGAGTTTGAGCCCCACATCAGGCTCTGTGCTGACAGCTCAGAGCCTGGAGCCTGCTTCTAGTTCTGTGTCTCCTTCTCTCTCTGCCCCTCCCCTGCTCACACTCTGTCTCTCTCTCTCTCTCTCTCTCTCTCTCTCTCAAAAATAAATAATAAAACATTTTTTAAAAAAATTTTTTAAAAGAAGGGAATTCCAATACCTGCTACAATGTGGACAAATCTTTAAGACATTATGCTAAGTGAATAAGCCAGACACAAAAGCACATCATATGATTCCACTGATATTCCACGCACGGTACTTACAATAGTTAAATACACAGCAAAAAGGAGAATGTTGGTTTCCAGGGGTTGGGGACTGGGTGGGACAGGGAGTGATTGTTTAATGGGGACGGTGTTTCAGTTTGGGAAGATGAGAAAGGAGCAGTGGGCATGGGGTTCTGGAAGATTACTAGTTGCTGCTCGTCATGAGACGTCTCTCTGGAGAACTTGCCCATGGTTCCTTGGGCCCTCTCTACCTTTGCCCAGATAGAAAAGACTCAGGGTAAGGGCGCCTGGGTGGCTCAGTTGGTTGGGTGTCTGACTTCGGCTCAGATCACGATCTCACAGTTTGTGGGTTCGAGCCCCGCATTGGGCTCTGTGCTGACAGCTTGTCCAGAGCCTGGAGGCTGCTCTGGATTCTGCCTCCCTTTCCCTCTGCCCCTCCCCTACTCACACTCTGTCTCTGTCTCTCTCAAAAATAAATAAACATTTAAAAAAATTAAAAAAAAAAAAAAGAAAGAAAAGAGTCAGTGTTTTATAGAATTCAGATGATCTGGTTGGTTACCTCCACAGAGAAACCAAATCCTTCAAAGCAATATCTATTTGTAGCAACCCCTTGGGTGTAATATAATGTCCCCGAAAAATAGTGAATAATTGTATACATATATAATTTAAATCTTTATGGGTGCTTTTGCGTATATTATATATATGAGATATATTATGAAATTATAGCATATGAAATTATACGTATATGTGAAATCATATATATATGAAAAATATATGAAAAAGCACTCATAAAGATTTAAATTATATATGTGGGTAGTTGTGTTTAACTTCTCCATTTTCTGTTCCACGTGACATTGGACAACTTGATTACCATATCTACACCTTACTTCCTCACCTGTAAAATGGGGACGTCCTGGGATTGCTTTGTAAATGAGGTACACAAGATACTACACAGAAGGGTCTTGGACAGCTCCTGTCACACGGTACAAGTTCATTAAATATTACATATTTATTGTTATTGCTGCCTTCAGTAAGGGGACTGGAATGCCTCCTTCAGAAAGGGTCTATCCCACTTAAGGCAACGGGGTGGAGGTGGGGAATTGGTGTAGGGTTGGGGGCTGGGTAGTCAGGAGCTCTTGTCGGGCAAATGGGGAAAATGAAATCTTTGTGGAATAGGGAGGCTTCCTGACCCCTGGGAAAGGACAACAGGCACTCCAGAGAGTGAAGGATATGCACACAGGCCCCTGGGCACTCAATGTGCTGGAGCAGCCATCACCTGCAGAACGGATGGATTTGGCACCAAGATGATGAACCCTGAGAGATGAGCCTCAGGGAAAGAAAGTGAGGCTCACCCCCAGCTAAACGTGGCCAAGGGAAGAAGACCTCTCTCCACCCTGACTCAAGTCTTCTGAGGTCACCACCCACCATGTCCTGCTGACGATTCTTGATGGCTGCCAACAGTGACCCCCTGTGGCCACCAGAAGTAATTTCAGGGGTTCCTTAAGGCCAGGGTAAACCTGGGGATGACTCTGCTTTGGGACAAAAGAAAGCCCCCAGGGATTCTTGAGCAATTCAAGAGAAGAGAGAACCCCAAGCAGGATATGAATCAGGCATGTGGAGACTCAGGCTGGCACTATTCTAAGTTGTAAAACCAAAAACATTTGGCACTCAGAACATGAAGAACAGCTCTAACTGGTTACATCCAAAGAGACATTGCATAATTTCCCATCCCATGAGTAGATAGGACAGGCCCTTCTTCTGTGTTATCTTTTCCTTCCAGCCCCACCCCATCTCCAGACCGCACTGCGTCTCCTCAAACCCCTGCGGGTTCTGCCTGTCTCAAGCACACAGCATTTTAGAATCACCCACATGAAACCCAGACTCCAGAGCAGTCTCCTTTCTATGGGCAAAGAGAAGGGAACCAACGTAATTGGACTCCATACTGGGCCTGAGCACACAGTTTCTCCCTCAGTTCTGACCACACCCTGGCAAGGGGGGAGCCAAGCAGAGCACAGATCGTGTGTTAAGGGTCACACCAGAATCACACGGTTCAAGGAGGGAGGAGAGGGGTGAAGAAGAACACAGCTCCAATTTTTGGAAAGTGTATCATTTACCAAGTCATGCTGGCTTGTCTCCAAATCTCTGGGCAGCTAGACATCACCTAACTCCACATGCCTGCAAGTTCACAGTTGAGACATAATTAAATGAATTTCTGCCTGGAATATTCAGTGCTTCTCAGAAGCCAGAGCCTGCTCTGCTATTTGAACTGAACAACTAACTTCGTATTCTAGTGATACTAAAGGAAACAATGCCCTTTTTCCTCTAACTTGGAGAATTTAATTTAGGTGTTTTATCAAAAACCGCTGCTCCCAGGAGATGAATGGCCCACTATAATCTCTCATATTAAATTAATTGAGTGCAGAACGACTTTGCTGGTTTTGAATGACAGGCTCCAGAGTTTAGCGCATCATTCTTCAAGAAAGCATAAAATAGGGAACCAAAATCAGGGGACCTGAATTATCCTTTCCTCTGTCTTTTGGAGGGTTTTCCATTTTCTGCTGCCACGCTGTACATTAATTCGCAATCAGGCAGCACTTGAGCCAGAGAATCTCCTGTCTCCGTCCCCAAGGAAACACCAGCCCAGCCCATAACGGTCTACCTCATCGTGTCACTACCAGAAGAGAAACGCTCCTGAGTGACACATCCTCCCTCTCCCTTTACCCTCCCAACAAGCCTCAACTCAACACGGATGCCCCCACTGTACAAAACAGAAACTGAGCAACTGAGCACGAACTTGGTCCACAGTCACACGAGCCAGTGGCAGAGCTGGGGCGGGGCTCCCAGTCCAGGGCTCCTTCCCCTCCCACACTAGAGTAGCCTCATGTGACTTCACCTTGTACCTGTTCACCATATTTTCAGTATAAACCTTTGTCCCACCTTCTTGTTTCTCCCCTCTCTTCTTCCGTTCTGAATCTAAATGAATCGTTCTTTAGCTCTTGCCTATCTTCCCTTTCTAGCCTCATTCTCGTCATTGTTCACCAGGAACCCCAGGCTGCAGCTGATTCAGAACATGTGCCGTGCCCTATGCACACGATGATGACCTTGCTTTTGCTCAGTGCTGCTCCCTCTGCTGTGATGCCCTTCCCTGCCTTCTTTACCTCTCCATTTTTCCCAAACCAAATGCCATTTCCTCCATGGAGGCCTTTCCAAATGCTCTATACACCGCGATCAAGTGGGATGTATTCTGGGATGCAAGGATGGCTCAACAGCGGCAAATCAATAACTCTGACACACCACAGTAACAAAAAGAAGAATAAAAATCACATGATCATCTCAGTAGATGCAGAAAATTCATTTCACAAAACTCAGCATCTTTTCATGATAAACACTCTCAAGAAATTGGGGATAGAAAGAATGTACCTCATAATAAAAGCCATATATGACAAGCCCATAACTAACCTCATAAGCCCCAGTGTGTGGTTGAAAGCTTTTGCTCTAAGGTCAGAAGCAAGACAAGAATGCCCACTGTCACCACTTTTATTCACCATAATGCTGGAAGTTCTAGCCAGAATAATTAGGCAAGAAAAAGATAATAAAAGGCATCCAAATCAGAAAAGAAGAAGTAAAACTATCTGTTTGCAGGCGGCATGACCTTGCACATAGAAAACCCTAATAATTTTACCCAAAAATTGTTAGAACTAATAAACAAATTAAAATGGCAGGATACAAAATCAACATACAAATGTCAGTTGTGTTTCTATGCACTAACAGTGAATCAGCAAAAAAATAATAATAAAACAACCCCATTTACAATAGCATCAGGGTGCATGAAACAGGCAATAGGGATTAAGAAGGGCACTTGTTGGGGCGCCTGGGTGGCGCAGTCGGTTAAGCGTCCGACTTCAGCCAGGTCACGATCTCGCGGTCCGTGAGTTCGAGCCCCGCATCAGGCTCTGGGCTGATGGCTCGGAGCCTGGAGCCTGTTTCCGATTCTGTGTCTCCCTCTCTCTCTGCCCCTCCCCCGTTCATGCTCTGTCTCTCTCTGTCCCAAAAAATAAATAAAAAACGTTGAAAAAAAAAAAAAAAAAAAAAGAAGGGCACTTGTTGGGATGAGCACTGGGTGTTGTATGTAAGTGATGAGTCACTAAATTCTACACCTGAAACTAATATTACACTATATGTTAACTAACTGGAATTTAAATAAAAGCTTGGAAAGAAAAAAAAAAAGAACAAAATACTAGAAATAAATTTAACCAAGGAGGCAAAAGACCTGTACACTAAAAACTATACAACATTGAAGAAAGAAATTGAAGAAGACACAAACAAATGGAAAGACTTACCTTGTGTTCATAGACTGGAAGAATTAATATTGTTAAAATAAATATACTACTCAAAGCAATGTACAGATTCAAAACAATCCCTATTAAAATTCCAATGGCATTTTTCACAGAAATAGAAAAAATAATCCTGAAATTTGTATGGAACCACAAAAGATTTCAATAGCTAAAGCAATCTTTAGCAAGAAGAACAAAGCCAGAAGTATCTCACTTCATGATTTCAAATTATATTACAAAGCTATGGTAATCAAAACAGTATAGTACTGACACAAAAAGACACAAAGGCCAATGGAAAAGAATGTAGAGTTCACAAATAAACTTATGCATATATACTCAACTAATTTTCAACAAAGGCACTAAGAATCCATAATGGGCAAGGATAGTCTCTTTAATAAAAGGTGCAGGGAAAAGTGGACAGCTACTAGAAAAGAATGAAATTGAACTTTTATCTCACAGCATACACAAAAATCACCTCAAAATAGATTAAAAGCTTAAATGTAAGACCTGAAACTGTAAAACACCTGGAAGAAAACCTAGGAAAAAAGTTCCTTGACATTGGTCTTGGCGATGATATTTTGGATATGACACCAAAGGCAAAATTAAACAGGTGGGATTACATCCATTTGAAAAGCTTCTGCACAGCAAAGGAAGCAGCCATCAACAAAATTAAAAGGCAGCCTGTGGAATAGGCAAAAATCTTTGTAAACCACATATCTAATAAGGGGTTAATATCCAAGATATATAGGAACCCATGCAACTCAATTAGCCAAAACAAATAACCCAATTTAAAAATAGGCAAAGGACCTGAACAGATATTTTTTCTTCAAAAAGACATTCAGATGGCCAACAGGTACGTGAAAAAGTGCTCAACATCATTAATCACCAGGGAAATGCAAATCAAATGACACAATGAGGTGTCACCTCACACCTGTTAGAATGTGTATTATCCAAAAGACCAGGGGTGCCTAGGTGGCTCAGTTAAGCAGGTGACTTCGTCTCAGGTCATGATCTCATGGTTTGTGAGTTCGAGCCCCGCGTCAGGCTCTGCATTGACCGCTCAGAGCCTGGAGCCTGCTTCAGATTCAGTGTCTCCCTCTCTCTCTGCCCCCCACCCTGCCCTATTCATGCTCTGTCTCTCAAAAAACAAATAAACGGGGACATCTGGCTGGCTCACTCGGTTAAGCGTCCGACTTTGGCTCAGGTCATGATCTCGTAGTTTGTGAGTTCAAGTCCCACATCGGGCTCTGGGCTGACAGCCTGGAGCCTGGACCCTGCTTCGGATTCTGTGTCTCCCTCTCTCTATGCCCTTCCCCAGCACTCACTCTCTCTCAAAAATAAATAAACATTAAAAATAAAAAAAAATGAATAAACGTTTAAAAAATTAAAGAAAAAAGACAAAAGATACCAAGCATTGGCAAAGATGGGAAGAAACTAGCACCCTCATATACTGCTTGTGGAAATGTAAAACGGTACAGTCACTTTGGAAAACAGTATGGCAGTTACTCTAAATGCTAAACATAGTTACCATATGACCTAGAAATTCCACTCCCAAGAGAACGGAAAAATACGTGCACACAAAAACCCACCAATGTTCACAGCAACATTATTCATAATAGCCAAAAAGTAGAAACAACCCAAAGGTCCATCAGCTAACAAATGGATAAACAACATGGTGGCACATGCCTACATTCAAATTTTATTCAACCACAAAAAGGAATGAAGTACTGACCCAAACTACAACATGGCTGGACTTGAAAGCATGCTGAATGAAAGAGGTCTGACACAAAAGGCCACGTAACGCATGATTCAATTTATAAGAAATATCTGTAATAGGCGAATGCATAAGGACAGAAATTACATCAGTGGTTTCCAGAAGCATGGCAAGAGAAGGAATAACCAATGTGTACAGAGTTTCTCTTTGCAGTGACGAAATGTTCTGGAACTAATAGTGGTGAAGGCTGCACAACATAGCGAGTATACTAAAAGCCACTGAATTGCACACCTTAGAACGGTGAATTTTATGTCATGTGAATTGTATTTCAATTTTTCTAAGGTCTGTTTGAGGACTCTGGCATGTGGTTGAGAAAAGCTCGAGGACCAGAGGGCTGGCGAGTAGAAGTCACCCCACATCTCTGCTCTCCCTGCTATGGGCCTGGTTCCAATCATCTCTAATGTGTACCTTGGCAACAGCCGCCTCCTCCCTCTCACTCCCAAGCCCACTTCTGGATGCTTCCCACTGTCCACCTGCATGAACCATGCCTTTTTATTTTCCATAGTTTTTGATGTTTTCACACCTGAACCCAGAGAGACTGCCCCTCCCAGAGTTAGCCAAGTCCCAAAGATACTAAAGGGCTCGTGTGCAAGTGTGCCTTTCATTTGTAAACCAGCCAATCAAAAACCTACATCCCAACCATTTCCTTTATCTAGTTCTTATACTCTGGGTCACTATCCACATGCCCCCATCACCCCAGAGCCAGGTGTCAGGCAACCAGAGACGGCCCCTATGCCCCAGAGACTGCAGAAATTATTCAAGCCCGGCCAATTCTAAACCTGCTTACCCTGCCTGGCCCTCCCTTTCCCAAGCAAACCACAGCGAAGACTCTGGCCCACACTGTCCCCTGGCTCCCACAGCCTCCTGACTGGCCCCAGGCCTTCCCCCACGTAGCCCCGCACCCTCGAGTAAAAACTGCCTCCTGCAAGATCCACATCTCCACATCTGCATGTGACACCAGACCTGATTCAAACGAACCCCGAGCACATATTGAAACACCACCTTGCAAATCTGGTCCCGCCTTCCCTCTCCCACCTAACTTCTCGCCACCGACAGCCTCCAAGCCTTTTCGCCACCCCCGTACATCTCCACCCTCCTGAGCACCCCACACTCTGGTCACCATGCCTTTACACCTGCTGGGGTCTCCATCTCCTACGCCCTCTCCCTCCTCCACTTGTTTGCCTCAGTTGTTCCTGTGCCCCCCATCAAGCTCCACTCCGTAATGCTGCGTCTGGAAGCCCGCCAGGATCGCCACTCTCTGTTCCAGCAGTACGTGCTACTTTCCCCCTCCAAGCCCGTCGCCTGTGAGTCTGGCCCATGAGTCCCTCCAAGATAAGCACCATGAACCCTCATTTCTGGATGCCTAGGGGTTGGCCAGTGAAGTACTGGTAAATGTAGGGTTTCGTTTTTTTAGTGTAAGAAATCTCCCCCCTAGGCTGAGAGCCCTTACCCTCTGGGTCCTCGGCAGGGCCGCGCGCGTGGGTGGCCCCGACTAAAGGCATGTGGGCCGCGCGCAAGAGCAAACCGGAAGGAGGACGGAGCACAGACACAAGTGGGAGGAGGGTGGGCGGGGAGGCAGGCCCGACTACTCACGCTGCTCCTCCCACTCGCGCTCCTCCTTCTCGCTGGCGTGGCTCTGCAGCTGGGCTTGCTTCAGGGTCCAGTAGAGTTCCTTCGCCCTCTGCTCTTCCTGGAGGCGAATCTGCTCCTCTCCCTGCTTCCGCTCCTCTTCCTCTTTCCTCTAAAATATCATGGGGACAGAAGGGCGTGAGGTCACGAGAGAGAAGCGCCCCTGTGCGGCTGAGCAGGGCTGAGCCGATGCGCGGCGGGGCGGGGTGGGCCGGCCCGGGAGGTGGCGGCGGCTCAGTTTCCGGCTCTGAAGCATGAAATGGCAACAGTTCGTTAGGCCTAATCCAGGCAGCGGGAAGGATCAAATGGGTAAAACCACATGGAACAATGTGTAGACTCTAAAGCTTTCTGCAAAGAAAAGGGGACGCTGGGCCATCTTGCATTGTGGGGGGGGAAGGCGGGTAAGTACCCGTCTTCCTGGGGGCCAGTGAAGCAGGATAGGACCATGTCCTAACCTTATGTCCGAATAAGGTATTTCAGAGACAAGCAGGGTTGCCCCACTTCTGCAATTGTTGTCCCTCTTTTAATCTCCAAAAGGGCTGTGTGTGTGTGTGTGTGTGTGTGTGTGTGTGTGTGTTTTCCTCTACCTTTGGTCAAATGTGCATTACATGCCAAAGGCTCATTTAAAAAACCAGCCAGTCTATGGGGTGCCTGGGTGGCTCAGTCGGTTAAGCATCTGACTTCCGCTAGGGTCATGATGTCACGGTTTCTGAGTTCAATCCCCACCTTAGTCTCTGTGCTGACAGCTCAGAGCCTGGAGCCTGCTTCGAAGTCTGTGTCTCCCTCTCTCTCTCTCTCCCCTCCTCTGCTCATGCTCTGTCTCTCTCTGTCTTTCAAAAATAAACATACATACATACATAAATGGAAAAAAAAAAAAAAACACCAAGTCTCAGGGTGCCTGAGGGTGGCTCAGTTGGTTAAGCATATGACTTCGGCTCAGGTCATGATCCCATTGCTTGTGGGTTCGAGTCCTGCATCCGGCTCTGTGCTGATAGCTCACAGCTACGAGCCTGGAGCCTGCTCCAGATTCTGTCTCGGTCTCTTTGCCCCTCCCCCTCTCAAGCTGTCTTTGTCCTCTCTCTCTCTCTCTCTCTCTCTCAAATAGACATTAAAAAAAATTTTTTTTAATACAATAAAAACCGGCAAGTCTCCAAACCACTTCACCCCAACCTACCCCACCCTTCTCCAGTGTCCAGAGGCCACCATTCTCCCTTATTTTGGCGGCTCCTTCGTGTGATTACATCTCCGTCTGCCTAATGCGGCTAATATTTTGATGTATCAATTCTAGGTATTAAACTACTGCCTTTCATTTTTGCTTCATGACTATTTAGCACTAATGTTTCTCACACAGGTACACACCCAAACTTTCCCTCTCTTCATCCTCACAATGTCGACATCGCTCTCTGTGGTGAAATCAATGAGTCAGACTAAATATGGCTCACTGCAAAGCCAGAGTGGGGCGCTGTGATGTTCTTTAGCCTTCTAACACAATCTCTGAAAAGTGGGTATATGTCTCACAACCTACAATCTGCCTTTTTCATGGGCAACGGTTTTTTCTTAAAATGATGATTGACAAGTCATTACTTAACTAATAATGGCATCTTATATTTAGTAAAACATGGTCGTATGATGGCTGTTTCTTTCCTGAGTTTATAATTGTTTTATCCTGAAGTTGAATATTGAGTTTTCCCAAACTTCTCTAAGACCTGTGGTAGATCTTTCTCTGTGTTTATTATTTCTTAAAGATTTTTAAAATGTTTATTTATTTGAGACAGAGAGAGAGAGAGAGAGAGCACTAGTTGGGGAGGGGCAGAGAGAGAGAGAGAGAGAGAGAGAGAGAGAGAGAGGGACAGAGGATCTGAAGCAGGCTCTTTGCTGACAGCAGAGGGCCCGATGCGGGGCTTGAACTCACGAACCGTGAGATCATGACCTGAGCCGAAGCCGGACGCTTATCCAACTGAGCCACCCAGGTGCCCCACTGTGTTTATTATGATAACAGATAAACAGCAGTTACTGTTTTTCCAGGATCATCACTGCCCCCAGATGCCAGCCTCCCTTTTTCTCCCAACTCAACTGGTTGTTACTGGAGTCTCCTGTCTGTCCACCCACCAGGGACTCATTTCTCAGCCCTCCCTGAGTTGAAGCTCTTGTTTCTTTGTTCCTTGTTCTTTTTCTGGCCCCTTCGTCATTTGGCAGCAACAGGACTTCTCAGCTATGGACGCACAGAGAGACACTCACTGAGTCTTAGCTGAAAACATCTATATGCTGCCCTCAGATATAACAGCTCATTTGGCTGAGCATAGAATTTAATTAAAAATCATTTTCCTAAAGCAGAATTTAGAAGACTTTACCTCCTAGCATCCAGTACTGCCACTCGGATTCTCAATCTTCTGCATGAGATATTAATTTTTCTCTTTATCGCTGACATTCTGAACGTAGTTACATGATGTGCCTTGGTGGCGATTTTCTTTCATTGACTGTGCCAGGCACTCAGGTAACTTTCTGCCTGAAGTCTCAGATCTTTCCAGTCTAATATACCTTGGCTTAGAATTTCTTGGATAATTTCTTCTCCTCTCACTGTTTTTCTTTCTAGAACTCCTGTTTGTCAAATGCTGGACTCCTTGACTTGATCCTCTTGGTGCCTTATCATTTCTCTCTTATTTTCCGTCTCCTGTCTTTGCTGTTCTACTTCCTGGTTGATTTCACTGACTTTCTTGTCTAAATCTGCTACTACATTTTTTATTTCAAGCACTGCATTTGTAATCCCCAAGCCCTCCTTCTTATTCTTTGGTCGTTCTTTTTGGCTTCATTGCACCCTGTTCTGGTTTCATCCCTGTTATGAGTGTAATGTTTCATCTCTGAGGATGTTAGAGCTTTTTCTCCCCTATATTCTGATTTAGATCTATTTCCTCTGTTTTTTGTTTTTTATTTTCTTTAAAGTGTGTTTTATGTGATGCTTGTCATTCATGTTGGAGGCTTTCCTCAGATGTCTGATGTTTCCTGGCTGTCTATTCATATTCAAGAGAGAAAATAACTACACAGAGGCTCAGTATGTAGACAGGACTTCTTTGAGAGGTGGGCTCCACTCTAGGATGAATGGACAAGGAATCAGCCATTTCGCTGGGGAACGCTTAAGTATCTAGAAGTCCTTTCTCGGAGATTATCCTTCCTGAGTGATGTCTGACCACCAGCATACCAGAAGTCTGTGGGGGAGGCAGGCTGCAGGCAGGACAGCCCTTAGACCCTAGCAAGCAGAACCCATGGCCACACCTCATATTTCATAGGAACACCATGCTTTGAAATGTCTTCTTTGCAAACATCCCTCTCAGGTCCCCCCCAGGAATGGCCACAGAGTCCTCCCAGGATTGGCAGGGGCAGCAGTGGAATCCAGGTAAGGTACTCCAAGTCCAGACCAGCTCCTGCATGAGCCCTAGTCTCCGTTTCTCCCCCTCGGTGCTCTCTGACCCTTCCTTCGTGAAAGGTGTTAACCATATGCCCCATAGGGGCTCCAGGATTCATTTATGGAGTCATCCTGGAGCCTAACGGCCAGGCCATGGTTCCAGGAGGGTGACCTGGCAAGCAGATGAAACCTGCCAGCTAGCATGGTATTTTCTTTTTTTTTTTTTAATGTTTGTTTATTTTTTTTGAGAGAGAGAATAAGAGAGAAGGAGGGGCAGAGAGAGAGGAGAATTCCAAGCAGGCTCTGCACTGTCAGTACAGAGCCGGATGTGGGGCTTGATCCCGCGAACTGTGAGATCATGACTTTAGCCAAAATCAAGAGTTGGACGCTTAATTGACTGAGCCACCCAGGTGCCCGCAGCACCATATTTTCATCACAGGATCGCATGCGATTAGGTCACCAGAACAGAGCTAACAGGCTGATTTTATGTGGCTCAAGTTAATAATTTATTATAAACAAAGACACCATGCAGAAATACCTGCGGCCCTGTGCATCCTAGGGGAATCCTGGCTGCAGGTCACACTGCATGTGTTCAGACCTTTACTGTTTCCCATCTGCCCCTGGCCTGCTCTCGCCACTCTGCCTGACACACTGAGCTCTGGACCCCTGCCAGTGCCCCATCTCCTTCTGCTTGGAGGGAGGGATGTAGCAGCCTGGAAGAAATGGATGAAAATGGGGACATGGGGGTCCAGCCACACCACAGAGAAACTGAGCCAGTCTGAGCTCCCCTCGCCATAGTCCCTGGTGCCTCCGGGTCCTGAGCCCGTGTGGATCCAGACCAATACAGCTCACCTACTCACCCTCTTCCTGCAGGCACCCCACTGAACCCCTCCCCACTCCCCCTCCCGGCAACCAAACTCTGGTGAATATTTTCTCATCTGTTCTCTCTTCTCGTCTTCTATCTCTTTGTGCTTTAGAACTTTCTCGGTCCTTTGCTACTATTTTAATGAATCAACAAGAGAAAAAAAAAAGATAACTGAGTTTTAATCCCTCATTTAATAAAGACAAAGTTTTTTGTTTCTTCTGAAATGGTATAAATTAAGGTTTTTCCACTAATTCAAATCCATTTTTTAATCCTAAAGAATAAAATTTCCACTTCCAAATGAGCCACTCTCAAGAGTTGGGAATTAGGGCTAAAGAAGGCAAGTGGCTTCATGTAGTCACTCACCAAACACAAAGCACCTAGAGGCTCAGGCCGGCATCGGGCTGTGGGCTCTGGGGACACAGCCATGGGCATGACGCACACAAGCCCCACCCTCAGAGCTCACCTTCCAGTGCGTGAAACACACCAGACAAATAAAAATTGGGAAATGCCAGAGAATAATAAACAGTGTGCAAAGAATTAAAACAGGGTAAGTGACAGAATTTAGGAAGCTACTTTAGGCTGTGTGACCAGAAGCCCTCCTAGGAGGGACAATGTGATCTGATAACTGAACAATAAGGAAGAATATTGGTAAGTAAGTACTGGGGAAAAGAAATTTCCGGGCAGAGAAAAACCACACACACAATAGGGCCAGCATTGCAAATGGGTTTGCCATGTTTGAGTACAGAATCATCTACCGTGTTTGAAAGAAGAAAAGTGAAAATGCTATCTTTGATGAGTTCAAGAAGCCATCTGACGTCCCCAGAGGCCTGCTGTTAGCAGCAGGATGCGTGTGCCTGGGCTTCAGGGCAAGTTCAGCTGAAGATACTGGCTGAGAAGCCATCTGCAGAGGGATGAAGTGTCTCAGCCACAGGACCTAATGCTATCCCTGAGAGAAAGAATGCAGATCAAAAGAAAACAACCAGAGATAAATCACAGAGATGAAAGTACAGCATAGGGAATATAGTCAATAAAACCGTAATAATGTTGCATGGTGACGGATGGTGACCACGCTGATCGAGGTGAGCATTGCGTAATGCATAGAATGGTCGAATCAATATGTTGCACACCTGAAACTAACACTGTACCTCAATTACACTTCAATAATAACAGTCAAAAAGAGCGAGAGGGAGAGAGAACAACCAGAGTGTCTTGGGCCACTCCACCATTTAAAACTTGAGAGAAAGAGCTGGCGCCAGGAAAGGAGGCTGAGAAGGAAGGCCAACAGATAAGCTAAAAACCCAGAAGGGGTGATGTCTGTTGGAGAAGCCAATAGAAGAGAACATTTCAAGTAAAAGGGAGTGGTAAACTGAGCTGCAGGCCCAGAGACATCGAGACAGCGCAGAAGATAAGGACAGAGAAGCGACAAGGGAAGGCGGGTGGTGGCCACAGGATGTGATGGGAGAGCGAAAGTGGCCAAGGTAAGGGGAGGGGAAGGCAGCCATCCAGGCGACTGAGGGGAGGGAGTGGAATGACCGCAGGCAGCCCTTTAAGGACATCTGCAGACAAGCAGAGACAGGGATCAACAGGTGGAGGGGAGTGTGGGGTCAGGAGGGAAATAGCCTCAGGTGAGAAATGCTAGAGTCAAGACCAAAGTCGGCCTGGCTCCAAAGCAGAACAAGCGGGGTTTTAGCTCAAAGCCGTGAAAAAAACTCACCTTCGGCAATCACCAGCATGTCAGCAGAGCAAAAATCAGCCCCACGTGGGCACAGCATTACGGTGTACACAGCAGGTTTCCTGTGCCCCCACAGGGCCCCCCCATCTCTGACCAAGGAGGTCACATCACCCAACACACAGAGCGCCAGCCAAAATGGCGTCCACCCAGACACTTCAGATCCAGCACCTGCCCACGTCAGGTCTTCCAGGCGGGAAGGTCTTAGGGAAAATACGGTCAGCCAAGACCTGTCAGAGTCAGAGGGGCTTCAGCCTCCTGGTCCTACTTTCTGATACAGACAAGGAGTGAATTGGCTTGCTGGGGTCCCATAGCAAAGTACTACAAACCAGGAGGCTTAAACAACAGACACTTACGAGCTATAGAGGCCATAACTCATCAATTAGAACACCCATTCGTCCGAGATCAAGGCGTGGGCAGGGCTGGTTTCTTCTGAGGCTTCTCTCCTTGCCTTCTAGATGGACCATCTTCTCCCTGTGTCTCCCTGTGTCTTCTCCCTGTCTTCTGTGGGCACACATGTCTGTGTCCAAATTTCCTCTTCTTATAAGGGCACCAGTCATACTGGATTAGGGCCCACCCTGAAGACCTCATCTTAACTTATGACCTTTCTAAAGACCTTACCTCTACATACACTTACATTCTGTGATGGTGGAAGTTAGGCTGTCAACATATGAGGCCCATAACAAAGAGTGCACCCCAGAGAAGGGTCATGACTGATGCTTGGCCTGACGTCCTCCAAATTCATCCATGTTGTCACAAATGGCAGGGTTTCCTTCTTTATTAAGACTGAATAATATTCCATCATATATATATAATATATAATATATAATATATATATACTATATATAATATATATATAATATATATACTATATATATATATTATATATATATATACACACACATTACATATACATATATATGTACACATATACATTATGTATATATATCACATTTTATTTATCCATTCATTGATCAACAGACACTTAGATTGTGTTTGGTGAAAAGCTACAAAGTTTCAGTGATGCAGGATGAATAAATTCTGGAAATACAATGTACAGCATGGTACCTATAGTTAATACTATACTGTGTACTTGAAATCTGCTAAGAGAGCAGATGTTAAGTGTTCTCACCACACACGAAAACGGTAACCAGGTAAGGTGAGAGATGCGTTCATTATCTTGATTATGGTAATCATTTCACAATGTATGCATACACCAAAACATTGCACATCTCAAATATATACAATTTTTTCTTTGTACATTGTAGCTCAGTAAAGGGGGGGGGTGATAATTACCAGCAAATAAATAAATACATAAATAAACGGCAGTGCCACTGTTCACTCAATCCTCTGCACCCACGAATGAACAACAACAGACTGGGAGTCGGAAAACAGCCTCCATCTCCAAGGAAAATAACTGGCCACTTACTGTGACAAAGACAAGCTTCTCACAGGGATGGGGACAACAAAAGGAAACATTTTGCACCTACAGATAAAGAGCACTGCATCCTTCCCTCCAGGGTCCTGCTGAAATGACTCACCCCTCACAGCTGAAATTGTCTGAAAAGCTCTCCCTGTTTGGGGCTGCTTTCAGAATCCTTCATCTCCTCCATGAGCCCCAGTGAAAAGTCTATCTTTAAATTTAGCAGCCACAGGCCAAAGCAGCCAAAAGGCGACTATGAAAACACTCCCTTCCACATTAGGAATGGATGCCTTTTTCTGGCAGGCCCAAAGCCCTCTGAGCCATCCGGCTTATTCAATCCCCCTTCTCCTGATAACCCATCAGTAACAGCACACCACAGGAGCCCCCAGAGGCCCGGGTCCGCCCCACCCCGATGGAAAATGTCACCGAGACAGATGCTTTTCTGGAAGGCATAGTCGCTTTTGTTGTGTTGGGGAGCAAGCAGTCCTGTCCCCTTCAAGGATCCTTCCTGCGGCACTAAGAATCAGACTGACGTGAGACAGATTAACAGGAGAAAATCAGATTTAATAACAGATATACAAGGAAAGCACACGGATACGGAAATTCCAAAGACCATCAGGCAAAATGAGGGATCTGTGTCATCCTGAGCTTAGGAGAGGCGATAGGGGTCTGGAACTTCAAAAGAAAAGAATGCACCTCACAGGGTGATAAAGAGATGAGCAGCTGTTTGGTAATTAGATGTCTGCCCTGCCATACAGATGGGTCAGTCAGATAAAATTTATCACTGTTAATAACCCTCATTCTGGAAAACAGCCCCCACTGAGATTCTTCTATGTGGTTGGAGGGAGGGGTGATAGTTTCTCCTGAGACCTCAGGGTCTCAATTGCCTTCAGCTCAAAACAGTCCACATGCCAAAGTGGCACATTCCAGGGGCGGGAGGGCTGTCCCAAACCCTTCAGTTGTTCATCTGGCCCAAATAATACCATCATGCTTTTCAAGATGAGGTACACCAAAAGGGCAGGGCCAGGCCTGTATCATTTATTCCCCCATCAACAGCCCCCAGCACAGAGCCTGGCAGATAGCAGGTGCTCCATAAACACTGACTGGAGAAGCAAGTGAACAAGTGAAGGTAAGACAGGGCTTGTGATGATTGTCGAAAGGCGAAGCGTAAACTATATCATGTCGTCCTATCGATGCCAGCCTTCTCCAAGAGAAACTCAGATAAAGTCTACAACTTTCTAGAGAAAATTGAAAAGTGGAAAGTGTCCCCACCATTTATATAATCCTTTTGGAAATAAGGTGGGGATAGTTTCTGTAGTCATACAAGATGTCACGAAGGGCCAAAATGAACTACAACCTTAAAGGAGAAAGAAAAAACAAAGAGCGTGGTGGCCTTTCCCATTTCCAGAAAATGGGAAAAAAAATTAAAGGGCAGTCTAACTCTATCAACCCATGCCTGTTCCTTATCAGGAACATTGGCAGGAGGTGGGAGGGGAGGGAGACTAAGACAGAGTGAGAGAGAAGGAGCCTTATTGTCCGTGTTCTGCGGTCTTAAGCAGAGACAGAAGCAGCCAAAAGCAGTTTTATGAGTTAAGAAAGCAGAGAAAATATGCAAATTATATCTGGCCTCCTGATCCCCTTTTTTACTAAAGGAACATTTTCATATGCATTGTAAATTGCATTCCAATGGTGCCAGCCACAACAGAATGGTTTTTAAAAACAGGTTTCCAGCTGTCTGTATCTTCTATTTTGAAGTTCCCTCTTTAACCTGACACAAGATTCTGGGATTTTTTTTCCTCCCCATTTTCTCAAAGGAATTTTCACTATTATCTGTCCTATAAGCAGGAGGATTTCAAGAACCTGCCTGCATCCTCCACACCAGTAGCCGGAAGTGAACCCAGCCAGCCCCCCTCCACCAGCAAGCTTCCCATCCAGCGTCTCCCCTCTCCTCCAGCCCCCACCCCAAATTCCCCTTCTAGAGAACCACACTGGCCCAGACAGCCCAAGCACATTCTCTTCCCCCCAAGCCTACTCTGCCTTCCCAGATCTCCATAGCAACAGGGTGGCACCCTGTCCCTACTCCTCAGCCTGGGGCTCTGATGTCTTTGCTCTTTGGGTTCCCCCCATCCCGGCATCTAACTGATGCCAAGCCTTGCCGATTTCACCTCCATTTCTCTGTGTCCATCCCCCTGAATCTCACCATAGTCACACTCAGCAGTTCCCACTTTGACCACTGGCCTCTCCCTCTCACCATGCCTTCAGCACTTGAATCATAACCATCACCACCAGTTACTCTCACTGAACTTGATCTGGCCATGTCCCTCTGCTTCAAGATCCTCACAGCTCCGCTCTGCCCGCAGGGAACTGTCTGCTTCTTTATGGTAGCACCCAAGGGCTCCACAGCCTACCTTGCCAGATCCCTGTCTGGCTTCCCCCATCACTTTTTCCTCTCCCACCAGCGGACCATTCAGGATTCCACATATCTCCTGTCCATTTCCCATCTCTGCTCACACCCGGATGTGTACAGGTGCTCCACTGAGCTCCATCATAGTCCCCCAGGCATGGTGGGGGCTGAAGGATACTCCCAGAGTTATCTCCTTCTCTCCCCTGGCACCCTCTACGCTTGAGGAGAGGAGGGAGTTTATAACTACCACCATCACTTCCCCCAAACAACCTGCACTCAGGTTCTCAGGGAAAGGGGGAAAAATGTATGAAATTAAACGAACGTTGTTGGCGTATGCCTGCATGCGAGCCTCACGTCAGGTTAGAGTCTTGGTTGTTGAAAGACACAATAAAAATTATCTAAGCCAATCTCTAATCCAGTGCGGAAATCCCTTTGGCGAAACTGATCCGGTTGTCTATTACCAAGTAACAAACTACCAGAAAACATAATGGCTTAAAACAACAACAATCTTATTTGCCCGTGGTTCCATAGGTTAATCCGAGGCATCCGAGGCCAATCATTTGGTTGGGGTCATTCACTGGAAGAACCAAGAAGATTCCACTCACGTGTCTGGTGCCTCAGTGCTCCCCCCCACAGCCCCTTTCTCTCTGCCTGGCTTGCCTGGGTTTCCTTACAGAGTGATGGGCTAAGGTCATAGGGCTTCTCATAGGGGCAGCTTCCAAAAGTGAGCATCGCAAGAGGGGCCGAAGCTACAAATCTCCTGTATCCTGTCCCCAAATGTTACACAGAGTCATTTCTACTGCACTCTACCGATCAAAGCTAGTCACAAGGCCAGAGCAGACTCAAGGGAAGAGCAGTCTCAAAGAGAGACATGGCAAAGAACTTGCCACCGGCCGTATTTAATCCACCACAGAAACTTTTCAGATACCATTTCAGCCCATGGTAAGCGGTTCCTGCAATGAAGATCTCATCACAATACAAGGGTAGCTCACTTACAGACAGCTCTGACAGGAAATATCCTAGTTCATAAACCTGGCCCTTCCCACTCCAGAGTCCATGTGCTGGTGTTCCTGTCAGACATTGCCCTGATGAGCCCCACCAGGGCCTCACAGATACAACCTGCAAGTCTGAGGCTTTTCAAAATCAGATATGCCAAATCAGAATCCGAATGTGAGTACTGACGTGTAAACATTCACATTCAGCAAGTTAATTCTTAAAACAAAAACAGACATATAATTACCATGGCCTTCTTGGGAAATAACACCAAAAGTCTGCGTTTGGGTTCCTTAGTGAACCTCATGGCTTTACCGAGCCCTCCATGAACGTCCACACAGAGCGCCCCACAACGTATCACCTCTCTCTCTCTCACTGAAGTTCTCAAGGAGGAGTTCAACCCGAAAATCTCTGAGAACTCATTCCCTCTGGAATCTCCTTGTGAAATAAATGAACCCCAGGACCCCAGCTCCAAGGAGCCACCCTCCCAGTATCTGGGACTCAGCCCACCTCTGGGAAGGAGGGGGGCCAGAGACTAGAACATGTGATTCTTGCTGTTAGAGATACACAGAAAGTGTTGGTTTTCTTCCCCAGCAGACTTGAACAACCATAAGCAAAATCCAACGATACAAACTGAACATCTCTCCACTATGGATTGACTGGATTATGGATACTATCATGGAATTATTGTTCATTTCAACAGGTGCGATCAGGATTGTCCTGGCTACCCAGGGGCAAAGGTACTCAGTCGTGGGAGAGGCACGCTGAAGTACATAGTGTGTGATCAGCAGTCAGCAGACTAAGGCTCCCAGATCTGCCCCTGTTATTTAAAATAAAGTCTTGTTAAAGGACAGTCACCCCCATTTGCTTACATATTGTCTGTAGCCGTGTTTGTGCTACAATGGCCTGGTTGAGGAGTTGTGACAGAGACGGTGTGGCCGACAAAGCCTAAAATATTAGCTATCTGCACCTTTACCGAAAATAGTTTGCTAACCCCTGGGCTGGAGGATATGATGTCTACAGCTTCCATTCAAATTGTTTAGCGAAACAATTTAGCAGTAGCAACAAAAATGTACATACGTAGATATGTGTGTGTATATATACGTCTGCGTATAGATAGACGCAGATATAGAGGAAGAGGAGGAAAGAGAATGAAAATTGGACAAGGTATCAATAACTGGTGAATTTCAGAGGATAACACACAAACATTTGTTTTTTTCTCTCATTGTTGCTGCAAGTCTGAAATTGCTTTTAAATCGTATGTTTTGAGAGTAAATGAATCTCCTAAAAATGTATATATTATGCAAGGGAAAATTAAATAAGATCAATAGCAATGTAAATATATAAGCAGCAATTGCAATAGGTTTTAAAGTAATGAGAACAATCTTCACGATAGCAACAAAAAATATTCAACCTAAGGTTTACATAGAAAAGAAACGTGGAGCATTTAAATAAAACAATAAACTTCGCCCAGTTCCAAAAGACGGAGGCACCATGCGTATATATAAGTTATTGTGCATGTTTGGGATTGGGTGGACGGTGCATAGAGAGGTGTTTCAAAAATTTTTATCAAAGACAAAAAGAAGCTTTGAGTAACAGGAAGAAGACACCACACCCTGAAAAAGAAGTCTGAACGAGAAATACATCTCTAACGCGGATGTAATTCCAATGAAAATCACCGTGTGTTTTTTTGTTGTTTCGGGGAGGAGGACGGCGACATGATGATTCAGATGTATCTCTAGTGGGCCAAGAATGACTAAAGTTAGCCAAGGACATTTGGAAAATGAAGAGCAAGGATAGGTTCTTCCCTGATAGCAGATGTTAAACTTCATTTTAAAAGCGACAATAATTAAATAAGTGAATCTGGTTCAGGAATGATCAATGAAGAAGAACCCATGAAGAGATCCAAAGGTAGGTAAGAAGAATCAAGGCAGCGAGTGCACTAAAAGAAGGGAGATGATATAATAAATGATGATGGGACAATTTGCTAACTACTTGGAAGAAAAACAAAGTTATAGCCCTATATCATACCACACTCTAAGGTGGAGGGAAATTGGGGCGCCTGGGTGGCTCAGCCGGTTAAGCATCTGACTTTGGCTCAGCTCATGATCTCGCGGTTTGTGGGTTCAAGCTCCGCGTCGGGCTCTGTGCTGACAGCTCAGAGCCTGGAGCCTGCTTCTGATTCTTTCTCCCTCTCTCTCTCTGCCCCTCCCCCGCTCACGCTCTGTCTCTGTCTCTGAGAAATGAACAAACCTTAAAAGAAAAAAATTGAAGTGGAGGGAAATTAAGTGCAAAGAAATAAAATCATGAAAGACATAGAAAACAACGTAGATTAGTGTTTTATAAGCTTGTAGTGGCACAGATCTTTCTTAGCATGTAACAATAATTTTTAAAAGATTGATATAGGGGCGCCTGGGTGGCTCAGTCAGTTGAGTGTCTGGCTTCGGCTCAGGTCACGATCTCGCGGTTTATGAGTTCGAGCCCCACATCGGACTCTGTGCTGATGGCTCAGAGCCTGGAGCCTGCTTCGGATTCTGTGTCTCCCTCTTTCTGTACTCCTTCCCCACTCGTGCTCGCTCTCTCTCTCTCTCTCTCAAAAATAAACATTTAAAAAAAAGATTGATATAGTTGGCTAATAAAACTTGTAATCTTTTGTATGTCCGAAAGCACTATAACCACAATTAAGAGAAAATAACACTGAGAAGAATATTTGCAACATAAATGATCTTAAGGGGCCATTGTTCTATCTAATCATTATAGGAAAAAATACTTTTAAAATGTTTAAATGTGCACATTCCATGAATATACAACTTATAAAATAATATCATTAATAGGATTCAGCAGATTATTATTTTCTTCTTTTCACTTATATGTATTTTTGAGTTTTCTACCCTCACCCCCAAAATGTGTTATTCCTGTAGGGGGAAAAAACGCAAAATAGGGACCAGGAAAAAAAATTTTTTTCAGGCAATCTTAACTTCTTACTAGAGCAGTGTAAATCTCCTTTACCAGCACTGAACTTTCCCAGCATGAATAGGTATGCAAGGTTCCCAACAATTTTCTGTCCGGGGCCAGAAAATGTGCATTTTTCATCTCCTTACATCCTCCCAAAATCTCAAATTGGGTGTTGTTATTACCCTAATATTATAAACAAGAACGTGAAGGCTCAGAGAAGTTCAGCAAGCTTCCCAAGGTCACGCAGCACTAACCAGTAGAACTGGAACTGGATGCCAGGCTGGTCTGACCACAAACTCAACACTTTCTAGGTCCCTTTGCAGGACCCTTCATTTGGGAGGCAGAAGGTCTGAGTTCTGATCCTGGCTCAGTCCCCAGCTACTTGTCCTTGGCAAATCTCTTCCTCTGTCTAACCCTCAGTTTCCTCATCTGTCCAGTGAGAAGTGAATTGGCCCAACTGGTGTGTCAAATTCCTTCCTGCTCAGACATGTGAGATTTCTGCTCAGTGCCAACCAATGCTCAAACCAGAGGTGGGCGCCAGTAGCCTGGGAGCCCGCATAGGTGGCCACACACACATTCCACGCACAGCCTCACCTTGAATTCCTCGTGGATGCGCTCCTCCAGGACTTTGGCAGCCTTACGGTCTTCCGTCTCCACTTTCCACTTCTCCGCCAGGATCCGGGCTTTCTCATTGGCCAGCGCATCCCGAAACTTCTTCGTGATTTCTGCCTCCTTCTTTCTCCTTCCAATAAAACACCAGCAGATAAAAGCTCATGCAGGAGACTGAAGGACCACGTAACCACAGAGCTTCAAATAAAAACTATGAGCAACATTTCTGGGTCCATCAGAATGACAACTATCTAAGGTCAGCAAAACTCAATGTTGCCAAGTTGGAGAGAAACAGTCACCCTCCTGTAAGGGAGTGTAAATCAACAGAATTGTCAGGAAGCCAGGGATAAAAAAAAAAAAAAAGTCAAAAAAAAGAAATATAAAAACAAAAAAAAAAAAAAGTAGAAAAAAAAGACTCAGAAATCCTATATCTCACTCAAGTTTACAAAGATGTAGGTAGAAGATGTTCATCAGAGAATTTTTATAACATAACAAATGGCGAACAACCTAAATGTCCATCAACAGGGCCAATAAATTGGGTTTCTCATGTAATAGGATACTATATAGTAGTCTTAAATAACACTGTGAATCTATATTAATCAATTTATCAAGGTGTGAATAAAGCAGTTTATAAAGCACGTGCTGCCTAAATGCTCACCGTGATTATCTCAGGCGGTGGGCGTTGAGTTGTTGTTACAATTTTACAACTAAAATATTGTTATTAAGGGGCGCCTGGGTGACTCAGTTGGTTAAGCGTCTGCTTTCGGCTCCGGTCACGATCTCACGGTTCGTGAGTTCGAGCCCCACACCGGGCTCTCTACTGTGTGCACAGAGCCCGCTTCAGATCCTCTGACCCCCTCTCTCTCTGCCCTCCCCCGCTTGTGCTTGTGTGCGCTCTCTCTCTCTCTCTCTCAAAAATAAGTACATACATACATTAAATAAATGAATGAATAAATAAATACTTAAAAAATAAAATAAAATATTGTCACTTATTTTATAGGGGGGGGTAGGGGAATGTTGAAGTCAACTTCATACGGATTTCCGATAAAAAAAAAAGGTAAAAAAGTTGTTTATGAAAGAAGTCTGACTCCAAATCTCACTGGGGGCTCAACTATGCACCTTGTGTGAGAAAGGCAGGTACGGTGAAGAGGAACAAGCAGCCACAAAGGTGAACCCAAACTCCTCTGCTGTCCCAGGGACAGCTCCGCGAGGAATAGAGGAAAAGCATGCCATCTGTATCATCGCAGTGAATCCAATCTATGTCCAGACGGAAAGGGTGTTGTTATGCCCGCACCACAGATGTGAAAACTGAGACCCCAGATCAGCTTACAAGTAACTGGTGGAGCCGGGATTTGAACCCACCAGACCTACCTGATGGAAGACTGGTGCTTTGGTCCCCTAATCTTAGCTGAGCTAAGAAAACGGCCAGCCAGCTGCCTGGCACCTCCCCCCTCCCACCCACAACCTAGCGTCCTGCGGCTTGGACCCACTGTAGGCTCTGTGTTCAGACCCGACCCGGTACCTGTCTGCACCTCTCACCAGAGCTCCTCGGCCTCCCTCTGTGCCTGCAGCCGCGCCCTCTCCGCAATCAGCTCCTCAGAGATCTCTTCATAGGGCTTGTCGCCAGGGCCTTCTCCCATGATCCAGACCCAGACTTCACCATCTGCCCCCAGGAGCCACTGGATGTGCTTGTCACTCGCTGCCTCACAGCAGAAGGAGGCACCAGGAAGGAAGAAGAAACAGGTCTGAGTCCCAATTAGTACAGGAGGAGCTAGGTTGGCCGAAGGAGCACAACCTTCACACCTCTCTACAGAGCAGTGTCATCGACAAAGGCATTCCAGAGAGATACCGGCCGGCCCGAGTGCAATGCCACCTCCCTCTCTCCCTCCCGCCCCTTCTGGGGAGCATCACAGCTGCCAAAGCCGGTGCCCAAGGCCGGAACTGGTGTTGGAGGCCGAGCCCCTCTGAGATCTTCAGCAGACAGCGCACCAGTCCTTCCTCTCTCTCCCTCCCGTCCACTGGCTGGAAACGGGAACGGAGATAGTGTTGCAAGATGAAGACGCTAGGCCCCTGACCCACATCAGCCTGTAACGTGAGGAAGAAATAAACCCGTGTTGTTTTAAGCCACTGAGATTTCTTAGTTTGCCGGCGGCAACAGACCCCAACGATTCCCGTGACTAAAATGCAAATCTGTCCCCAAAGCGGGGTAGTGCTGACACAGAAATGTAAACTATGTAATGCCATTGCCTTAGCAGGTTGCTGGCATTCAGCAGCAGGCTGAATGGATGGCCAGAGATCCATGCTATGCAAGGGCAAAACACTTGATCAAATTGTCAGATGCTGTAACTGGAAAGGCAGACCCTCGTACCTTCTGACCTTGCCACTCTAAGGAAGACGCTAGAAAACAGAACATTGAGAGCGGGTGCTGGTTGCTAGCAGCTGTGTTCAGCAAGGTGTTAAGAGAAAGAAAGGAGTTCAAGAAAGGATTGAGTGCTTAGCAAATCAAAATGAAAGAGAATAGAGAGAATATAGAAATTTGGGACTTTGTAGGATTGGAAAAGCCACCTCTTTCTAGGGCCCAAATTACAAGAGATGGGATTTTTTTTTTTTTTAAGTTTTGCATGACAGAGCCTAATAAAACTTCTAAGGTGAATAAAGTGACCTAAGGTACAGGTGGCCATGAGAATGTGCTCCGCAGACATCCAACTACAGACAGCATAACTGAGCAAACAGTACAGTCCCTGTGCTCTTGTGTTTGCCCATGGCCGTGCTTCCCAGAGGTGGCCCCAGTCTTTGACTCAGCATGGTGGGCCCATTCCTAGGGGACACCAGACCCTTCGGATGGGCAGCTTCCATGCAGCCTGGACAAGCTTCCCTTGGGCTGCATGGCTGCCTAGAACACCTCGTCCCCTCATCTGCCTTCCCTGCCTCCTTCACTCAAGGTCAGACTTGTGCTGCAGGGTGATGGCTCTCCCACACTCCTCCAGCACTCTTCCCCTTTCCCCCCACAGGCGTTTCCTGAATAAAACCCTTGTGTGTGTAACCCCATCCCTGTCTCTAACTCCTCGGAGGAGCCAGGCTAACACAAGCGCGTGAAGAGTGCAATCCTTCCCACTTTTCAAAAAGCCTAAGATAGATGCCCTTCGGTTGCAAGTAGAGGTATAGGGGAAAAGAGGCAGAGAATTACAGCCAGCTTGCAAAATATGTCTAGAAAAGAATTTTAGATGTTGTTCCCGGGACATGGAAGCAAACAGATCAGAAGCCTACTAAGTTTTTGAGCCTGAACTAAAACAAAAAAGCCTTCGATTATTCAAGACTTCAGCAACCTTTGGGTACCCAACCTCCATGAATGAATGGGAGGCAGATTTCAAAGGGTATCCTGATCCAAGGAGGGCGTGGTCCTCAACCCTCATTCAGATGAAGCCAAGGGGGACAATGAACAAGGAGGAGCCTCCTCTAGGGCACAGTCCTACCCTCATTCAAGGCTGTCCCCTCACTGCCAGGACAGGAGAACTTCACAGTGCCTGACTAGCAGGACTTCAGGAATGCTATCAACTAGTGACTGAGTGAGGCTCACATTCTCTTCTTTTCCATAGTGGACCTGCTCTACTGCTGTGCACTGTGTCATATGGGGTGGGGGTGGGGGTGGGGTTGTTGAGGTAACATGTCTTTTCAGCCACATCCAGACATTCTAGAGATTAATGCAGAATCCATGCACACTGTGGACTTTGGGCTGGATACAGTGACTGCCTGCGACTTGAGGGTGTCCCCGTTAAGGAGATGGTGAGTGTATTTACATGGAAGAGGAGAACACAATGCGTGAGGGACCAGAATGACAAACTATGACAACGGCCGTGCTGTCTGGCACCCTATTTCCCTTCCCTGAACCCACCAGATGACTACTTTTCTCAGCTCCCCTTCAGCTCCATGTGGCCATGTGAAGGAATTCTAGTCTATGAATGTCAGGGGATCTGATTTGTATGCTCTCAGGCTGTGGCTTTTGCAACTGGTATGTCTTTTCCTCGTTGTCTCTCATCCACCCACCATTTCATCCAAGATGGTGGCATCGCGAGAAAAAAGCAGCCTGATCCACGAGTCCATGTTTGAAAGCCAATGACACAGAAGAGTTACCTCATCCACATCAAGAAATAAAGCTTCCTCACTTAATTCGCTGAAATTTCAGCGTTTATCTATTACCGAGGGCAGCATTAATTCCCTGATACAGGAGGGCACTGTCATTTTTCTGCACGTTGAAAGAAATATTGTAATAGAGAAACACAGGCTTAATTATGACTGGTAGAAACAGGGAGGCAACCGCTATTAAAATTATAAATCTTCTTAAATTTTTTTTAATGTTTATTTATTTGGGGGAGAGAGAGAGAGAGAGCGTGAGCATGGGCAGGGCAGAGAGAGAAGGAGACACAGAATCCGAAGCAGGCTCCAGGCTCTGAGCTGTTGGCACAGAGCCCGACGCGGGGCTCAAACTCACAAACTGTGAGATCATGACCTGAGCCGAAGTCCGACGCCTAACCAACTGCGCCACTCAGGCGCCCCATACATCTTCTAAATTAATAGTGGGGGGAAATAAATGACAAGAGGCCTACCGATCTTATGAAAATATGTAAAGGGACAAGAGAAAACAACAAAAACTATGCAGCTGTTACAGCAGGCACCTTCAGTTCCTGACCACCGCCCACCCCACCCCCACCTTCCTCCCTGCATCAGAAAACCCCGATCTGCTCAGGGTGTTACAGACATCTCTCAGCTTTGGGAGAGGCATGTTTCTACGCCGGCCTCAAAGGGCAAGTAAAACTGGAGAGCGATCGATCTAGAAGAGAGCAAATGTCCCTGTCTCTGGCAAAGTGGACGTAAGTGGAAGTCTGAGCAAAGGGCTTTCCCCCTCGGAACAAAAGGGGAAGACTCCTTGGAAGAAACCCCTTCACCCTTTCCTCCCTCCTCGTCCCTGGAATGAAGAGGTGAGGCCAGGGACAGCTGGAAGACTTTTGTCTCTAGGAGGAAGAAAGCCACAAGCTAAGGGCAAGCAAGGAGAAAGAGAGGATTCGGGGCCTTCATGATTCTGTTGAGCAGATACACCAATACTAACCCCTGCAGCACATCTCCAGCCTGGCCACTGCAGGCAAGTAAGGAACTTCAAAGAATACAGTTCTATCATTATCAAATGAAATGTGACCATATAAACAAGAAATAGTTATTTAATGAAGCAACTATTTGCTAGGTGCTCCATTAGGTAAAGTCAAGCACATGATTAACTGATATAGGTAACAAACACAAAATAACACTGAAACCCTAAACCCTAAGTATATTTGTTAACACAAAAAACATGAACAGAATTCCCCTGCTGAAAATCTGAGGCTTCCAGACGTGGTCAAAAAATAAAATCTAGGGGCAGCTGGATGGCTTAGTCGGTTTAGCATCTGACTCTTGATCTCAGCTCAGGTCTGGATCTCAGGGTCATGAGTTCAAGCCCCACGTTGAGCTGCACGCTGGGCATGAAGTCTACTTAAAAAAATAATAACAATATAAAAAGAATAAAAGAATAAAATCTAACTGTGGATTATTTAAATAAAACATACATTTTTTTACAAGAAAAAGGTTAAAAATAAAGAGCTAGCTAACAATAGACTGTGAAAAGGTGAGCAAAAAGAAAGCAAGAGTGGCAATGTCAAACAAAGCAAATTCAAGGACAACTGTGTTCAACAAGACAAAGAAGAATACTGTGTGGTAATAAAAGATGCGCTCCACAGAGAAGATGTAACAGTCATAAAACTTGACACAATATGTGATACAGCAGACAACTTGCATCAAACAAAATTCCTAACTTTTTAAATTTAAAAAAAAATTTTTTTAATCTTTATTTTTGAGAAAGAGACAGAGTGTGAGCAGGAGGAGGAACAGAGAGAGGGAGACACAGAATCCAAAGCAGGGTCCAGGCTCCGAGGTGTCAGCACAGAGCCCGACACGGGGCTGGAACCCACAAACTATAAGATCATGACCTGAGCCGAAGTTGGATGCCCAACCGACTGAGCCACCCAGGCACTCCCTAACTTTTTAAATTTTTAAAAAATATGTATTTATTTTGAGAGACAGAGATAGAGAGCACGTAGGGGAGGGGCAGAGAGAGAGGGAGACAGAATCCCCAGCAGGATCTCCACCGTCATTGCAGAGCCCGTCGCAGGGCTCAAACTCACAAACCTCGAGTTCATGACCTGAGCCAAAATCAAGAGTTGGACACTCAACCCACTGACCCACCCTGGTGCCCTCAGAAAACTCCTAACAAGGCAAGAAGAATTTGAAAATGTATATATATGATGCAAGTTTTACTACATTTATTTCAGAAGTTGATGGATCAAATAGATTTTTTTAATTATTTAAATATTTAAAAATTTTTTAATTATTTAAAAATAATATAGAGGATTTGAATAATGTGTCAACAAAATTTTAGTTAATAATTACAGAACTTTATTCCTTAGCTTTTGACATTATACTTTTTTCCTTTTGAGCTTGCAAATATGAGGAGAACTTTATAGGCCATAATCTCTAATAATAATACAAAAACTAGAAATCGATGGGAAAAATAGCCATTTTTAAAAGTCATTAATAAATTTGGGTCACCTGGTGGCTCAGTCTGTTAAGCATCCAACTCTTGATTTTGGCTCAAGTTATGATCCCAGGCTCTTGGGATTGAGCCCCGCCTCAGGCTCCACATTGGGTGTGGGACCTGTTTAAGATCCTCTCCCTCTCCCTCTGCCCCATCCCTGCTCGCACTCTCTTTCTCTAAAAAAATAAAAATTTAAAAATAAAAATAACAGCCATTAATAAATTCATAATTAACAAGATATCTCCTAGGTCTTCTATGAAATCTTAGAAAAAAATCAAAATTGAAATTATGCATTATGTAAAAGGAAAATGTAGCCCAAAACTATCGACACATAAAAGAAAAATTATAGACTTAAAGGCTTTCCTTTTTGATGTCCCCATGAAGATGCACCTCTCTTCTCCAAGCACGTAACAATAATAAATACAAAATAATAGGGGAAAAAATGCATAGGAATACAAGAAACACCTCCATGGAATCTATTCCAAACAGGAATGTGGAAACAGTGAACAGTGTAGAAGCCTTGGACTCCACATGGGTCCCCTGGCAAATCGTGGTCACCAGGAATGTAACTCTTACAGAGAAAAGGGGAACAAAATTTCTTCAGGCAAAGCAGGGGCCTGAAAGGATCGTTATTGAAGCCAAGTGCTTGGCAAGTGCAAGAAACAGCAAGGAGGCCATTGTGGCTGCAGTAGAGTGGACAAGAAGGAGAGTGGGCAAGAAGGTGGAGAGGCAGCAGCAGCCCCAGCCCTGGTGGACACGGATGGCACAGGTAAGGACTCGATTTCATCCTGAGTGAGATGGAAGCCACAAGAAGCAGAGGGCGGGGAAAGTGACATATCTCATGTACATTTCACAATGCACTCTACCTGTTGTGGGGAAAACCGTGGGTCCATTAGCATTTGTGAACGGTCCCTGTGAAAGGAAATCATTTCTTGGGCTAAGGATGGAGGAGTCATAAAGTGGTTAAGATTTAGGATACATTCTGAAGAAAAAAAGCAATATTTGCTTAAATTCCGGATACAAATTGTGAAAGAAAGGGAACAAGAGAACTCCAATGTTTCAAGCTCAAATGATAGAACGAATGGTCACGTGACTGAAACTGGTAACATGAAAGAAACAACTTGGCGAAATCAGTGATTCCATCTGGGCCAAATTAAGTTTGACATGCTTATTCGGTGTCCAATAGGCAGTTGAATAAAATAGGGGTGAGAGGAGAGGCTAGAAAGAAGACAAAAAGTTTGGCAGTCATCAGTGTGTAGATATCTAAAACCACAAAACTGGATGACAACAGGGACAGAGTATAGCACAGAGGCCCAGGACACTTCAACAGTTAGACAGCAGGAGGACCCCCAAAGGAGACAAGGACAAAGAACCCTGTGAGGCAGGGGAACAACCCTAAAAGAGCGATATCCCAGAAGCCAAGGGGAGAAAGAATTTCTGGAATTAAGGAGGCATCAACTGCAGTCAAGAGGATGAAGACAGAGAACTGACCACTGAATTTGGCAACATGGAGGTCATGGTTATCTTAATAAGAGTGGTTTCATGAGTTGATGAAAAGGAATACTTGGAAACTTCTAGAGGGAAGTATAAAAGCACATCATGATAACTTTGGGGAAGGGAAATATTTCTTCTACAAGACATAAAAGGAATAAACTGTAAGAGACAATGTTGATGAATTTGAATACAGATTAAAGCTTAAAATTTCTACACAAAAACGCACACCATAAAGACAATTAAAAACCAAGCCACCAACTGAGAGAAGATATTTGAATACACATAACTGTCAAATGATTGCAACAATTAATTAAAGCAATAATAACAGCTAACTTCTACAGAGGGCTTATCTGCTAATCATGGTTCAACATATTTTACATCTATTAAACTTATTAATGCCTAGAACAATCTTTCCCTACTGGGGTCTTGTGAGAAAAATAAGCCCTATAAAACGTAATTTGAATGATGATTTTCCTCAGTTCTCCCAAAGATGGTATATAGATAGTACTAGCCTGATGCACTGTAGAAAAATTAACTCATTACATACAGTGAATCCTTTAGGGAACCGTTCTCAAATAACTTGCTCTCAGGATGCCTTTACATTCTTTAAAGATACTGAGTATCTCAAATGCTTTAATTTATTTGAGTTATATCTACTAATATTTACAATATTCAAAACTAAAATCGGAAAAAAAAGTAATGTTTATTTAAAATAATGGCAAATCCATGACATGCTAACACAGCTAGCATTTTTATGAAAAGTGGCTGCATATTCTAGAACAAAACTATCTAATTGGAAGAGTGGCCTTGTTCCACATTTTTGCAAATCTATTTGATGTCCACCTTAATAGAAAACATCTGGATTCTCATATCTGCTTCTACGTTCATTCTGTTGCAATATGTAATTTTAGTTGAAGTTTATGAAAAATTTTTGACTTCACACAGATACTTAGTTAGAAAGGAGAAGAAAATAGAAAAATTGATAGTTTTTTCAGATATGTATTGATAATCTTTGATACTACAATGAAACTTAAACAAATCGTAGTTTCTTAAAGGTATATTGTGATGTGAAACCTGAAAAAATATCAATGAATTTATTGTACTTTGTTATGTTAGAACTCATTGCATGTTAATTTCTTACTTTTGATCAATATACCATGATAACATAAAATGTTTCCATTTGGGGAAGCCGGGTGAAAGCTATATAGGAATTCTCTGGGTCACCTTGCAACTCTGAAGTCTCTAAAGTTATTTCAAAATAAAAAGCTTAAAATTCTAAAAAGCAAAATAAATATCAATTGGTTTATTTTGTGCTTTGAATGGGTCTTTCACTAATGCATGATCTTGCAACATTATTCATCGGTCCTTTGGAAAATACTGGTTCACTAGGTCAAGTAGATATTCCCAATGTGGACACATTTTATTTTACAATATTAGAAAAGTGTTTGTTAACATCACCATGAGTCTCATGATTCTGGTGACAGAGTTTTCCAAAAATTCTAAATTTTGCTTGTAAGCTGGGATTTTATCTTTGGCATATATTGTATCAGTTGTTTTTCAAGTGACAGGTTCACTTTATTCATTTTCAAATACCCGAGTCTTTGTTTTTGTCTTTTTTTTTTTTTTTTTTTTTTTTGAGAGAGAGAGAGAGAATGAGAGCACGCGGCGGGAGGAGTAGAGGGAGAGAGAGAATCTTAAGCAGCTTCCACACTCAGTGCAGAGCCCAACGCCAGGCTCGATGTCACAACCCCCAGATCATGACCTGAGCTGAAATCAAGAGTCGGACGCTTAACCAATTCAGCCACCCAGGTGCCTCTCAAATCCCCAAGTCTTAACAAAGCCGTAGTTTATCTTTCAGTCTTCCTTCAAGTAAAAACTTGAAGCATTCTATGAATACTTCAGAATAGAAGGTATTCTATGAATCAAGAGGTGCACCATATGACTCCAGAAATTCCACAGTGCTTTTCCTCAATGCTTTATGCATACTTCTCATTTTATCATACAATATAATAAATAAGGTTTACTGTCTCATCGAGGAGTGAAACCATCATAAACTTGAAGGTAACGACACGATGGTGGAAAAAGACAATGGCTACTGATACCAAGACACCAGCCCATTTACCCACTCTTAGTTTCGCATCGTTAGTACAAGCGCAAATGTGGCAAAAAGGTCAGACAGCACCTTAGTATTATTGTGAAAATAGTTTTACCCTTGTGGACATGCAGAGTCACAGACCTCCAGGAACCCACGGACCACACTGCAAGAATCACTGCTAAAATGTCAGGGCTTAATTTTTTCACAGAATCTTGATTAGGGGGGAAAAATTTATCTGAAATATACAAAGAACACTTATAAACGAATAAGAAAATGATCAGCAGCCCCACAGAAGAAAAGGCAACTGATAATTGTCCCAAATGCCACTAGTTGCCTACCAATTACCCCTCCATCCTCCTTCCACTGTTTCCTTGCTTTTAGTACGCAGAATTTAATCAAACAGCAATATGCTTGCATAAAATTCTCATTTTCTGTCTCCCTTCCAGGGAAGGGTAGTCATGTGACAAAGTTCTGGCCAACTATTATAAGTAAAAGGTAGTGAAAGGGCTGTGTAAAGTGTTTGCTATCCTGATACAAATATCACCCAGTCTTTCTCTCTTTTTTTTTTAAGTTTATTTATTTATTTTGAGAGAGACAGTGTGAACAGGGAGGAGCAGAGAGAGAGGGAGAGAGAGAATCCCAAGCAGGCTCCGCACTGTCAGCACAGAGCCCCACATAGGGCTCGAACTCACGAAACTGTGAGATCGTGACCTGAGCTGAAACCAAGAGTCAGACGCTTGACTGACTGAGCCACCCATGGAACCCTAACACCCAGTCTTCCTTCCCCCTATTCTTCATGACTGGAACACAGATGTGGTGTTAAAAAGCCAAATTACTAAGCCATCATCTGAAGATCAAGAAAGAAGTGTCAGCAACATTAATAACATCACAGAGCAAATAACCCGCTTCAGGTCTGCCTACTTCTAGATTTTTTGGTTAGGTGGAAAAGAAACCCTACTTACAAAAGTCCCTGGTGATTAGGTTTTCTGTTGCTTCCAGCTTAACACATTCCTGTCACATTATTGATACGAACAGACATTTCACGGAAGAGGAAACACAAACAGTAAACTAACAAAGATACTTAACTTTATCGCTAATTAGACACAAGCATATAAAAACAAGAATGAACTATCATTTCACTCCTACACGATTGGAAAGAATTTTGTAAAAAGTCTGATGAAGTGGGGCACCTGAGTGGCTCAGTCATTTAAGCATCTGACTTCAGCTCAGGCCAGGATCTCACGGTTCGTGGGTTCGGGCCCCGTGTCAGGCTCTGCACTGAAAGCTCAGAGCCTGGAGCCTGCTTCTGATTCTGTGTCTCCTTCTTTCTGCCCCTCCCCCACTCACACTTGTCTCTCTCTCTCTCTCTCTCAGAAATAAATAAACATTTAAAAAAAAATTTTTTTTAAAAGCCTGATGAGGCAAGTGTTGGAAGGGATATGGAGCAACATTAATTGTTACAAATTGCTGATGGTAGGAGGTACCGATACAACCACTTTGAAGATCTTTGATAATGTTAAGTTGAAAATGCTGTACATTAATACTAAGGAATAGCACTTCAGGTGCATAACTTACAGAATCTCTTTCACATGTGCTCAAAGAAAACTGAACCAGAAAATATTGTCCCAATTTAACACTGTTCAGAATATGAAAAATTGGAAATAACATAAATACCCAATAAAGGAAACCAGACAAATAAATCTTGATATGTTTTATAATGTAATACTCTACAGCAAGAAAAATATATTTGAACAACACAGATATGTGTCTTTTAAAAACACAGAACCACAAAATTAAATTAACTTCAGGTTACATACAGTATAATGTCATTCATATAATGATTAAGCAACATAGTGCCTACAAAATATATATTGCGGTATGGAAAAGATATAAGCAGGATATACATTGAATTTAATAAGAGTTGCATATTGGGAGAGAGACAGGGAGTAAAATTTTAGGAAGGCATTAACATAGGTCTCTGCTGTATATGAAGTGTTTAAATAAAAACAAAGAAGGCACTAATATCAACATTTAATAAAGACATTATGGGTCCAAACACAAGAAACAGCAAGTGTTGGAGAAAACATGGAGAACTAGGAAATCTCATGCCCTGTTGGTGGGAATGCAAACTGGTGCAGCCACTGCGGAAAACAGTGTGGAGGTTGCGCAAAAAGTTAAAATTAGAACTACCCTGGGGCGCCTGGGTGGCTCAGTTGGTTAAGCCTCCGACTTCAGCTCAGGTCATGATCTCACGGTTCATGTGTTCAAGCCCCGCATCAGGCTCCACGCTGACAGTGAAAACCCTGCTTGGGATTCTTTCTCTCTCTTTCTCTCTCTCTCTTTCAAAAATAAATAAATAAACTTTAAAAAAAAAAAATGAAAGAAAGAAAAATGGAACTAACCCTAAGATTCAGGAGCACCTGGGCGGCTCCATCAGTTAAGCACTGGACTTAGGCTCAAGTCATGATGTCACAGATCGTCAGTTTGAGCCCCACATCAGACCCTCTGCTGTCAGCACAGAGCCCACTTCAGATCTCTCTCTCTCTCTCTCTCTTTCTCTCTCTCTCTGGCCTTTTCCTGCTCATGCATGCATGCACATGCTCACTCTCTCTCTCTCTCTCTCTCTCTCTCTCTGTGTGTCTCTCTGTCTCAAAAATAAACATTTAAAAAAGTGGGGGGTACCTGGGTGGCTCAATTAGTTAAGCGTCAGACTTAGGCTCGGGTCATGATCTCGTGGTTCATGGGATCAAACCCCACATCGGGCTCCACACTGAGCCTGCAGAACTTGCTTGGGATTCTCTCTCTCTCTCTCTCCCCGACTTGTGCTCGCTCTCTCTCTCTCTCTCTCTCTCTCTCTCAAAATGAATAAACTTTAAAAAATAAATAAAAAATAAAAAGTTTAAAAAGTTTTAAAAAAGGAAAACTACCCTGTGATCCAGTAATTCCACTACTGGGTATTTACATAAAAAGTACAAAAACATGTACCCTTAAGTTTCTAGCAGCAATATTTACAATAGCCAAATTATGGAAGGAGCCCAGTTGTCCATCTATGGATGGACACATATGGACATACACAATGGAATATCATTCAACCATTTAAAAAAAAAGAATGAAATCTTGCCGTTTGCAACAATGTGGATGGAGCTACAATGTATTATGCTAAGTGAAATAGGTCAGGCAGAGAAAGACAAATATCATACGATTTCACTCATACGTGGAATTTAAGAAACAAAACAAACAAGCAAAGGAAAAAAAAGAAAAAAGGAGAGACAGACATACCAAGAAACAGACTCATAATTATAGAGAACAAACTGATGGTTACCAGAGGGGAGGAGGGTGGGGGCATGGGTGAAAAGATGATTGAGGATTAAAACACCTATAGGGTCACCAGGGTGGCTCAGTAGGGTTGAGCATCTGACTCTGGATTTCGGCTCAGGTCATGATCTCACGATTCTCGGGATGGAGCCCCATGACCGGCTCTGCACTGAATACACGGAGCCTGCTTGGGATTCTCTCTCTCCCTCTCTCTCTGCCCCTCCCCCTGCTCATGTGTGCACTCTCTCTCTCTCTCAAAATAAATAAACTTAAAAAAAAGAGTACACCTGTCACGATCATGATGAGCACTGAGTAATGTATAGAGTTGTTGAATCACTATATTGTACCCCTGAAACTAATATAACACTGTATATTAACTATACTGGAATTGAAATTTTAAAAAACAACTTTAAAACCAGGGGATACCTGGATGGCTCAGTCAGTTGGGCATCCAACTCTTGGTTTCTGGTCAGGTCATGATCTCATGGGTCATGAGTTCAAGCCCCACCTCAGGCTCCACACTATCAGTATGGAGCCTGCTTGGGATTCTCTCTCTTCCCCTCTCTCTCTGCCCCTCCCTCACTCTCTCTCTCTCTCTTTCAAAATAAAAAAATAAACTTGAAAAAAATTTTTTTAAGTTTTTAAAAAGGCATTATGGGTCCATGAGTATTCATTATATTATTTTCCATTTTGCCTAGATGTTCAAATATTTTATGAGATTTTTTTAAAGCTTTATTTTTAAAAGATGCACATGAATTAACTACGTTTTAATCTAAAACATTTAAAAAATAAAATAAGATAAAGTAAGAGAAAAGAACTAATGAAGAAAAAAGCCAGGATTAATGAAATGCAAAGCGTATATGAGTCTAAACATTTGTTCTTTGAAAAATGTAGTAAAATAAGAAATCACCTGGCATGACTAATTAAGTAAAAAAGAAATAAGGTAAAAAAAAAAGAAAACATGGGCGCCTGGGTGGCGCAGTCGGTTAAGCGTCCGACTTCAGCCAGGTCACGATCTCGCGGTCCGTGAGTTCGAGCCCCGCGTCAGGCTCTGGGCTGATGGCTCAGAGCCTGG
>NC_064818.1:38419455-38452339 GCF_023721935.1 Panthera uncia | reverse complement strand
ACCTGGCATGACTAATTAAGTAAAAAAGAAATAAGGTAAAAAAAAAAGAAAACATGGGCGCCTGGGTGGCGCAGTCGGTTAAGCGTCCGACTTCAGCCAGGTCACGATCTCGCGGTCCGTGAGTTCGAGCCCCGCGTCAGGCTCTGGGCTGATGGCTCGGAGCCTGGAGCCTGTTTCCGATTCTGTGTCTCCCCCTCTCTCTGCCCCTCCCCCATTCATGCTCTGTCTCTCTCTGTCCCAAAAATAAATTAAAAAAAAAAAAAAAACGTTGAAAAAAAAAAAAGAAAACATTAGGAGTTAAAAAGACAATGTAAAACAAGGAGTGATTACAAGAGAATTTCATGTGCTATTCTGTGTTAATAAATTTGAAAACACAGATGCAGATATAGGCATAAATGTTCATGACCTTACTTTTTTTTTTGAGAGAGAGAGAGAGAGAGAGAGAGAGAGAGAGCATGTGCACAAGTAGGGGAAGGGCAAAGGGAGCAGGAGTGAGAGAATCGTAAGCAGGCTCCATGCTTTATGAAGAGGAATCTAGAAATAGCAGATCAGAGGGAGAAGAAGGGAGAGACAGGAGGAGAGCCCTGAGAAGATAGAATATATCTAGAATACTCAGCATGGAGCCAAGATGCAGGATGGGAGAGAAAGGGCAATGGGAGGCCTGTGTCAATGAAGAGAATGGATCCTGCTGCAAACTTTTTTCTTTTTCTTTTTTCTTTTTGAGAGAGAGGGCATGAGCAGCGGAGGGGCAGAGAGAGAGAGAGAGAACACTGAGAGCCTGACATGGGGCTCAATCTCACAATCGTGAGGTCAGGACCTGAGCCAAGATCAAGAGTCGGATGCTCAACCAACTGAGCCACCCAGGCGCCCCTTCATGACCTTAAATTAGACAATGGTTTCTTAGATACGGTACCAAAAACACAAACAGCAATAACAAGAACTAGATATATATAAATAAAATTAGACTTCATTGAAATTTAAAGCATTCATGTTGCAAAGGACACCACCAAGAAAGTAAAAAGGCAACCCAGGAGTGGGAGGAAATATTTTTAAATCTGATAAGGAACTTGTACCTAGAGTGTATAAAAATTCTTGCAACTCAATAGTAAAATCCAACCCAGTCAAAAAATGGGCAAAGTATCTAAACAGACATTCCTTCAAAGAAGATATTGTGGTCAATAAGCACAAGAAAAAATGCTCAATATTGTTACTCATAAAAGAAATCAAACTCAAAATCACAATGACTTATCATTTCATACCCACCAGGACAGCTTTAATAAAAAGACATAGATAATAGCAAGGGTCGTTGAGGATGTGGCGAAATTGGAATTCTCATACGGCTGGTGGGAATGTAAAATGGTGCAACTCTTTTGGAAAACAGGCTGGTAGTTCTTCAGATGGTTAAACATAAGGTTTAACCAGCAATTCCAATCCTAGGTGCACACCTAAGAGAAATGAAAACATATGTGCGCACAAAAACTTGTGCATGAATGTTTATAGAAGTATGATTCATAATAGCAAAAAGGTGAAAACAGCCCAAATGTCCATTAAGAGATGGACAGATTGTTTTTTTAAATGCACATTTGAGCAATGGAATATTATTCAGCCACAAAAAGGAATGCTACGGTATTGATGGACCTTGAAAACATCATGCTAAGTGCAAGAAGCCAGCCACAAAAGTCCACATATTACATGATTCCACTCATATCAAAATCCAGAACAGAGAAATTATAGAGGCATAAAGTAGATTAGTGATTGCCAAGGACTGGGGAAGGAAGAAAAGGACCTAGGGGAGTAATAGTTAAAGTGTACGGGGCTTTCTTAAGGTAATGAAAATATTCTAAAATTGACAGTGGTGATGGTTGCACATATTGGTGAATTTACTAAAAGTGATTTAATCGGGGGCGCCTGGGTGGCTCAGTCGGTTGGGCATCCGACTTCGGCTCAGGTCATGATCTCGCGGTCCGTGAGTTCGAGCCTCACGTCAGGCTCTGTGCTGACAGCTCGGAGCCTGGAGCCTGTTTCGGATTCTGTGTCTCCCTCTCTCTCTGACCTTCCCCCATTCATGCTCTGTCTCTCTCTGTCTCAAAAATGAATAAAGGTTAAAAAAAATTTTTTTAAGTGATTTAATCATACACTTTACATAACTGAGTTGCATGGTGCGCGAATTATATCTCAATAAAGTTTTTTAAGAAAAATTCTCTCCTGGTAATTTATAAGATAAGTAGGGGGGAAAAGTCAGGGTAAAGAAGGTCCAAACAACACTATCAACCAACTTTTAACCTAATTGACATTTATAGAATACTCCACACTACAGCAGAGCTCTTTCTTTTTCAAGTGCCCGTAGAACACTCACTAAAGACAGATCATATTCTCACCCATTAAAAAAAAAAAAAAAAACTCAACAAATTTAAAATGTTTGAAATCATGTATGGTATATACTCTGACCACAGTGGAATCAATCTAGAAATTGATGACAGAAAGATGTCTGGAAAAAAATCCCTTCAAATATTCAGAAATAAAACAATATAGTTCTAGGGGTGCCCAGGTAGCTCAGTCAGTTGAGCATCTGACTCCTGGTTTCAGCTCAGGTCATGATCCCAGGGTCATGGGATCTAGCCCTGTGTCAGGCTCCATGCGGATCTAAGCTCCATGCGCTTAAGATTCTCTCTCCCTCCCTCTGACCCTCTCCCCTGCTTGCATGCTCTCCCTGTCTCTAAAATAATTTTTTTTAACAATAATGAAACAATATAACTCTAAACAACTCATGGATAAAAGAGGAAATCATGAGGTGAATTAGAAAATATTTTAATTGAAGAAAAATGAAAATACATGTAAAACCCATGGGACATAGCTAAAGCAGTACATTCAGAGAAATCTATAGCACTGAATGTTTATATTTTTAAAAAAAGAAGCATCTTAAAACAATGGTCTAAGCTTCCACATTAATAAAGTAGAAAATAAAGAACACGCTAAATCCAAAAATAAAAGAAAGAAATAATAAAGATAATAGAAATCAATAAAACAGAAAACAATGAATGAACTAGAAATTGGTTCTTTGAAACCATTAGTAAAATTAATAAATGTTTCACTAGACTGATCAAAATAGCAAGAAAATACACAATTTGCCAATATCAGGCATGAAGGAGGGGTCATCACTGCAGATCCTGCAGACAAAAGAATTTATAAAGAACTTAATGCCGATAGTCTGGTAACTTAGATTAAATAAACAAATTCTTTGAGAGACATAAAATACCAAAGTTCACTCAAGAAATATTGTGTCTATTAAAACATTTGAATTTGTACTTTAAAATCTGCCCACAACAAAAACGTGGGCCCAGAAGAAATTACTAGAGAATTCTACCAAATATTTAAGGAAGAAATAATACCAATTCTACACAAACTCTTCCAGAAAATGGAAGAGAGAATATTTTTCAACTCATTTTTATGGGGTCAACATTATCCTAATAATAAACTAAAGATACTTCAAGAAAACTATAGAGCAGGGGCACTTGGGTGGTTCAGTCGGTTAAGCATCCAACTTCAGCTCAGGTCATGATCTCGCAGTTCATGAGTTCAAGCTCTGCATCAGGCTCTGTGCTGACAGCTCAGAACCTGGACCCTGTTTTGGATTCTGTGTCTCCCTCTCTCTCTCTGCCCCTCCCCCACTCATTCTCTGTCTGTCTCTCTCTCTCTCTCTCTCTCAAAAATAAATAAACATTAAAAAAAATTTAAAGAAAAAGAAAACTATGGACCAATATCCCTTACAGAAACAGTTTTTAGATTTTTAACAAAGTATTAGCCAATTGCATCCAGAAATATATAAAAAGGATAATGTATCATGACCATACAGGGTTTATCCCGGAATTCAAGGTCGATTCAACATTCAAAAGTCAATCAAAGTAATTTGTCATATGAGCAGACGGAAAAAGAAACAGCTATAATTATCTCAACAGATTCACAAAAAACTTTTGATATAACCAATGTCCATTCTTAATAAAAATTCTGAGCAAAATAGTAATAATGGAAAAGTTCTTGACCCTAATAAAGTATATCTAGGAAAAATCTTTGGTTAACATTATATGTAAGGATCAAAGATTGAAATTCCTCCCCTAAGACTGGGAACAAGGCAAGGTTGTCTGCACTCACTACGTTTATTCAACATTGTACTAAGAGCCTAACCAATGTAATAAGGCAAGAAAAAGAAAATTTAAATGTAATCAACACACCAAAATGAATTATATTTCTATATCTTATCAACAAACAAGTAAAAATTAAATTTTAAAATACCATGTACCATAGCATCAAAAAACATGAAATAGAGATAAATTTAACAAAATGTGTTCTCCAATCTACAAAACATTGCTGAGAGAAATAGAAGACCTAAATAAATGGAGCACCATACCTTTTTCATGAATTGGAAGACAACTATATCAATAGGTCAGCTCACCCCAAATTGGTCTACATCTCCAATGCAATCTAAAATTCCTACTAAGCTTTTTATAGAAATTGACAAGCTGATTCTAAAATTTATGTGGAGAAGCAAAAGTCCTGGCATAACCAAAACAATGTTGAGAAAGAACAAAGTGTGACTCAAAACAATTCAGTCTCAAGATTTACTACAAAATTATAGTTTCAAGATTTACTATGAAACTATAGATAGTGTGATATTTGTGTACGGGTAGGTGTGTGCATCAGTGAAACAGAACAGAGTCCAGAAATAGACCCACACATACATGGTCAAATACTTTTCAACAAGAGGGCCAAAGTAACTCAATGGAGAAAGAATTTTCTTCTCAGAAAATAGAACGTGGAACCTTACTTTACCCTCTATATATGCCCATGTTCTACCTGTCAAGGAGTGGGAAAGGTAATATCATATCCCCCTGCCCCTCCAAATAGAAAAGACGTACCAGAGATAGGATGGCCAACAGTCCCAGTTTGCCTGGAACAAAGGAGATTCCCAAGATGCAGAAGTTTCACTTTTAAAACCAATAAAGGCTGGGCCAACCAAGACAAGAAGGTTTACCCTAAGCAGAGATATTACCAGTTTACCCATAATATCCAACTTCCCTTCTAGCTCTGCCTTCCATAGCTCACCACTCTGAAAAGTAGCAGCCTTACCTTCTCCATGACCCCAGCTTCTTAGCTCACAGATGTGAACGAGAGCTGGGCCAATCAGATGCCCACTGAAAGGAATCTAAACTAAGACAAAAAGGGTGGGGTCATTTGATGATAACAGATCTTGGAAGTGGAAGGCCACCTAGAATTCAGACCTGGGATAGCATTAGAAGGGTTGCGTCCGCAGATGAATAGCACTGGGAGGTGGCCTGTAGGAGCAAGTGTGCAGAAAAAACACCAAGAACCCAGGAGAAAAACAACTCTGGCTACAGACAGCCTTCTGATTCCAGATCGTACTTGCCATTCTTGGATCCTGAGGGGTAGCTTGCAAGGATCCCCCTTTACCCAGCACGTCCTTACCAAAGTGTCTGGCCACCGCAGCCACATGGAGGACTTCTAGCATCTCTCACAGTAGATGCACACAGTAGGTGTTTACTACATGTGGGTAGAATCAATTATAAGCTGTGATGGTTAATTGTATATGACGACATGGATAGGCCATGTGCCCAACTGTTTGGTCAAGTACTAGTCTAGGTGTTTCTGTGAAGTTTTTTTTGTAGATGTGATTACCATTTACAATTGGTTGACTTAAGTAAAGCAGATTACTCTCCGTATATAATGTGGGTAGACCTCACCCCGTCAGTTTAAAGCCTTAAGAGCAAAAAACAGGTTTCCCCAAGAAGAAGGAATTCTGCCTCAAGACTGGAACATAGAAATCCTGCCTGAGTTTCCAGCCTGTCCGTGTGCCCTACAGGCCTGCCAGTCCCCACAGTCAGTAGCCAATTCCTTAAAATAAATCTAAATAGATAGATAGACAGACTGATAGATATACAGATATCTCTGAAGGGTAGGGCCACTTCTGATGAAATGGTGCCTTTCAATGAATCCTACACGGAGGTGGCTGCCCCAATAGCTGGTGCGTTCTCTTTATACAGGTGCTTTTTATCCTAAGCTGTGAACTTTAATCTTCTGGGAAAAACATACAAACAAACAGAAAAGAGCTCCACGAGGTGAGAAATGTGCTTTTGCTAATGTTTATCAGGTACTGGGAGCAGCTCGTTTCATCTTGCCCACAGATCTCTGATACAGGTCCTATTGCCATCACCTCCAACGTACGTAAAAAGAAACTGAGGCTCAGGAAGGCTTGAATAACTTGCTAAGGTGAAATTAATAAGTGGAAGACACCTGCCGTTAGACATTGGTCAGAGCCGCTGAACTCAGGCCCTGTGGCCGCCGTACCACTTCCGGCACAAGTGACGTGAAAGAAGGTCGGCATGGTGTGGGCATAAGGTACGTTGTCAATAATCAGGCTGCTTTATGCCGTATTCAGAACTGGGTCAGCGACACACTTGGAGTCAGGTCACACTAAACCCACACACACAAACTCTCTTTAAGCTTGTGAGTGTAAAATGGCTCCTGAAGTCGCCCCCCCCCCCCCCCGCCCCAGGCTCCAGGCCACATTCTTTCAGAAGGCTTGCCCCCTGCTGTGAGAAGAATAAGGGGCAAATCCAAGAACTTCCACCAAGACCATAATGCCCCATGTATGTTAGGACTTGGTGTCATCGTCACTGGGAAATCCGTAATGCCCCACCTTCAACCCCACCTCCCCTCAGTACTGACACAGCCCAGCCAATGTGCTAGGGAGGTCTCTGTTCCTTGTCAGCCTTACTTCTGTTCCTTGTCAGCCACGAATTTTTATCTAGAACAACATCTGAGGCACAAAATAACTTAATTTGTAAAAGGAAGGGGGTGCACAAGTACCGGGGGCACGGACCCGACGTCCAAAATGTTTAGCATCTCACACAGCCCAGCTGCAAGAACCCAACCCTGGTGGCCAGAAAATAAACACATCTGTGAAATGATAGGATAAAAATAACTAAGGTCAGGTAATTTTACAAGAACATGGGAGAAATAGGTATGAAAATGCCCTCAAGGAATTTAGACCCCAAAGTCGAATGCAAAATCTGGTTCCAAGTGGGAAAACCCTAAGAAGCTTTGTTAATTTTTATGTGAGAAAAACCTGGAAAGCAGTAATGCTAGCCGCCCGGAGAGATTAGCTGAGGGACAGGCAGCCGTCTGCAACCTGTTACTCTGAGCTGGAGCTGAGACCTGGGGTCGGGTTACAGGGAGTCGGGAGATAAGCAGCTGGTGGCCTTTCTCAGAAACTGTCCCTGCTGACCTCCAACCCGGAAGGGGAAGCAGGGAGGTGGCAAGCATGGTCGCCCCTGATGCAGGGGGAGAGAAATTAAACCTGAGCAGCTCGCCAGGCATCCCCCTTTCAACAGGCAGGACAGGGGCTTCCCTCCATCCAGAGCGGAGACAAACTCCGTCTGCTCAAAGCCCCTGAGTTTTGGCAGCAGCCAGGAAAGGGCAGGGAGCTACCCAGAAAGCCAAGTTCTCTGCTGGGCCACTGACCGCTGGCCGGCTGCATGGCTCCAGGCATTGGTCTTCGTTATCTGCCCCATCCCAGTGGGCCCAAGCTCCTCGGGAACCAACAGAAATAATGGAAAAGGACAGGCACTCTGTCCCTCTTTATACGTCCCTTCAGCCATGTAAGAGAGAATATCTCTTTTCCTGGATCCTCATCAACATTACCACTGTCAAACCTCTTTGACATTCGCCCATCTCAGTGTTACAATTTGCACTGGCATGATTTACTCGTGATGTCGGGCTTTTCCCTTTCTAAAAGTGCTACCACTAGAGACGGGAGGGCCATGGACCCTGGTGCCATTTGCCAGATGGAGCTGCCTCAGTCAGCACCGTATCTCCAGGCTTGGGGAAAGGCAGGGGCCAAGGCGGGGAGCTGCAAAGGAACCAGAGGCCCCCAGCCAGTGCTGTGCAAGCAGAGTTGGCTCGTAACTTTGCACGGTGGCTCCGGCATCCTCGTGGCCACTCGGAAACCCCCTCCCCCATTGCAGATGAGGAACTGAGCTGCAGGGAGGCAGTGTGGCATCTCCACTAGGAGCTCACTCACCAGCACAGCTGTCCCACCTTTCTGTCTGCCGCGTGCCGGCAGGACCTGGGACTAGCAAGCCAGAAAGTGGGGCCCCGTTAGTCAAGTCCACAAGCCTGGATAGAGCACCTACCAGTGGAAGGCCCGTGCTGGGTGTCACCGTTCAGGCAGGTGGAACAGAAAAGCCTGGCCCCAGCGCTCCCCCACCCCAAAGTACCAGCAACATGAATACCATTCCCACACCCACACACATGCACACACGGCTCTCAGAGACCCCTAGCTTTTTTTCCCACTGCCTTGCCCAGGACAAGGCCCCATGCCCAGCCACACAGTCACAGCCGGGATGGTCCCAGGCCACACAATGCTGTGCCTCCAGCTATCAGCAGACAACAGCGATTCCCCGCAGACTAGTCCCGCATGCACTATAATACGACGTCTGAGGTCTCTGCCTGACCCGTAGGAAAGGTGTTTATCAGCATCCCAAGAACCAAGAATAAAATAACTGCATTTCCTCTCATTTATCCCGCAAAATAAAACCACACAAGGGGTGATGATTTGACAGGCACAGCCAAGGCAGCACCTCCCTATGGCTGAGACTCCAGAAAAACTGAGGTTGGCCGGGCCGTGAGGCAGCTGGTCCCTAGCCTAGGTCTAGTTGTGGAGCACCAGGAAAAGGCTGAGCCAGTTCCAAGAGGAGCTGCCATTGGAGCCGGGGGGGGGGGGGGGGGGCTGAAAGGGGAGGAAAGGAAGGCGAGGAGTATAATTAGGTGCCCGACATGGCGGCAGAAGCTTTTCTCACTTGTCGAAGAAGCTTTGTGAATCCTCCCAACGACTGTTGAGAAAAGGTTGTTATTCCCCTGGCGCAGGTGACTTTCAAAGGTCAAAAGAGAACCAAGATGAAAACCCAGTTGACCTGGTTCCATTCTACCATGCTAGAGGCATTTTGAAAATATCGTCAACCCAACCAAAGTGGGAAGAACTGACTGGTGACTGTTGTTCCCGCCCCCCCCCCCCCCGGGCACCGCAGAAAACGCACTAATGGAGTGTCCCTTCAAGGGTGAAAATCTAGAAGAATGAACATGGTCCGCCTGCCCCCAAATATACCCCGAGGGCTGCAGGTGCCAACCTTACAGGTCATGGGTGCTAAGACGCCTTTCCGGGCTCAGGTGGACAGCTCTGGGTCACCATACACACGCTTCTCATGACGTTCCTCTTGCCTGACTTCAGGGCTCCCTAAGAGGCTTGTAGCACCCCCACTGCTCATCTGCTACCCGAACTGACCCCTCAGACTCACACTCGTCCCCAATTTACCAATTATCTTGGCACAAGGGACTTTCTGCCTCTTGTTTACATGGCACTAACTAGTGTCCCCCGCAGGCTGGACACCCTGCCCCACCCCCAGACACCTCTTCTCTCCTCATCACATATATTCAACCAAAAAAAACCATCAAACATTCCCCTCCCCAGAACTGTTCCTTGAAAATTTACATATCGACGGGAAACATTTTCTTAACAAAAGGAATGGGCACAAATGGCAGGTAATCTGGTGCTGTGAGATCCAAAGGGGAGAGCCTGTCAATGGTCTCCCCAACGCCCTCTTCCCACAGCGCTGCCCTAGACGCTCTGTCCCTGGTACCCAGGAAAGAGGCCATGAGCAACAGCTCCGACTACAGTTCAGAAACCCGGGGCACCCTCTCTCCAGTGATCCTATGTGGTCATCGCCTTCCACGTCAACCGAAAAACTGTTGGACCTAACAGAAAAATTCAAGAAGGAAGTTGAAGGAAGTCAGCATGCCAAGATCAATGGGGTCCCACCACATTATGTGAGCAAGAACAGGATGCAGCAGAAGTCAGTGTCAAGCGTGCGTTTCCCTTGATGTTGAGTGACTTTTTTTTTTTAATATGAAATTTATTGTCAAATTGGTTTCCATACAACACCCAGTGCTCATCCCAACAGGTGTCCTCCTCAATGCCCATCACCCACTTTCCCCTCCCTCCCACCCCCTATCAACCCGCAGTTTATTCTCAGTTTTTAAGAGTCTCTTATGCTTTGGCTCTCTCCCTCTCTAACCTTTTTTTTTTTTCTTCCCCTCCCCCATGGGTTTCTGTGAAGTTTCTCAGGATCCAAATAAGAGTGAAACCATATGGTATCTGTCTTTCTCTGTATGGCTTATTTCACTTAGCATCACACTCTCCAGTTCCACCCACGTTGCTACAAAAGGCCATGTTTCATTTTTTCTCATTGCCACGTAGTATTCCGTTGTGTATATAAACCACAATTTCTTTATCCATTCGTCAGTTGATGGATGTTTAGTGACTTCTGTGTGATGTGGTGAGAATCCCCATGGTTGGGGTGTACTGCTGGCTTGGTCAAATCACTTGTGCCATGGGGCGAAGGGGGAATAAAACATTGATCGCTTTCCCCTCAGAGGGAAAAAACATGTAGGGAGTAATGACACAGCTACCAAGAGGACGTAATGTCCAAATAATTAGTTATTATGATTCGATTAAGAAACTCCTATTGCAAGCCTAAAATGTAAATCGTGAAATAATAAATAAGGCAAATAAAATCCATCTCAAATTCTTGATTAGAGGAGCCTGGGTGGCTCAGTCCATTAAGCATCCAACTCTTGGTTTCAGCTCAGGTCATGGGTCATGATCCCAGGATCGTAGGATCAAGCCCCACGTTGGGCTCTGCACTGAGTGCGGAGCCTGCTTGGGATTCTCTCTCTCTTCCTCATTACCACTCTTCCCCGACCTCTCTCTAAAAACTTTTTCTAAAACTAATAAATAAATAAATAAATAAATAAATAAATAAAATTCTTGATTATACCAAGATAATCATGAAGAAAAGTATTTTAAAGTCCTTATATTTCTCATCTTCAGGACAAAATGCTTTAGCCCTGATAAAGATAGATAAAATGGGTTCAAGTACATTTTTTAAAATAAGTTTTTTTATATGTATTGATTTAAAATAAATAAAATTTTATTTATTTATTTAAATAAATAATATTTAATATTTAATATTTATTTATTTAAATAATAAATATTTATTTGTTTTAAAAAATAAATATTTATTTATTTATTTATTTTAGTAATCTCTATGCCAAACCTTGAGATCAAGAGTCACACGCTCCACCAACTGAGCCAGCCAAGCACTCTCCAAAAATAAGTTTTGAGATGGCATATGCTATTTCATATACATTTTCCAATAGGCTCTCTTAAAACAAAATGGTACCAAAAGGCTGGAGGGGAAAAAAAACAACAGATGGAGGCAAATACACACTAAGAAGATGCAAAGACAGAAAAGGTCATATTGGTCAAACTAAAATCTAAGTCAAAAACCTAAAACAAGGAACGAAACTAAAGTGAGTTCTAAGTCTGAGAAAAGGTGACAGAATTGCCATTACTTCTATGTTATTATAGATCATATTTCAGCTCCTATGTTATTATAGATCATATTTCAGTCACACAAATATATTGTGACTTTCATACTTGCACTGAAGATTCTTGACTTCTAGAGGAGAGGTCACACCGCAGAGCGCACAGGTTTCCATTCAAAAAAGAGACCCTTTAGCACCTGTCCGTCTGGTCCAGCTCTTGTTGACACAGCACATGTGCAAGCTATGCGCCCACGTCCCCAGCCGCGTCCAGATGCCGGCACCAAAGCCGGCAACGTCCGTGGCCTCACGGCGCTTTCAGGCTAACGGAGGAGACACACCATGAACAAGCAAACGGAAACGTAAGGAAGAAAAAGAAGGCAGCAAAGCCACAGAGAGAGAAAGCCGACCAGGGGGTGCCAAGGGCTGAGGGGAGGAGGGGATGGGGGGGGTGAGGGCCTCATCCATCGATAAAGGGTTTCCGTTCTGGGATGAAAACGTTCTGGAGCTCGATGAAGGCGGTGGTTGCACAACATTTTGAATGTACTGTCACTGAAACGGACACGTTAAAATGGTACATTTTATGTTGTGTGTAATTCACCACAATTAAAAACAAAACAAAACAAAACGATATCTGTAGATGCGGCAGGTTCTGTAGAGAAAATTAGGCAGGGTGTCGTAAGAGAGAGAGAGATAGGGATGGGACTCGTGGAGAGTGGGTGATCGGGGAAGCACTCAGCCTCGTGAGGATCTGGGGAGAGAGCATTCTCCGAAGAGGGACACAGATGCGTGGAGATTAGGTTGGAGAGGGGGCAGAGGCCAGCAAGAAGCGTTCTATTTTCTTTGTATTGGAAGCCACTGCGGCGGGAAGATGAATGAGCTAATCAGGTATTGCAAAATTTCTTTGGCTGCTGTGCGGAGAAAGGGTTGCCGGGAGTGAGTGTGAAGCAAGGGGACCACCCGGAACATGGCCATTCGGGGAACGTCTGCAGGAAAGTACAGGGTTCCAGGCAGGGCTGGTTTTCAAGGTCGACATTTCCATGGGGGTCAGGGGGGAGGGAACTCACTGAGGCTAGGAGGGCCCAGGCCTAGCAGGCGAGGTTGCCATGGTTACCAGATGGTTCCCAGGAAACAGGGAGAAGGCAGATGTCCCATGAAAAGGAGCGTGTCACACAGCTGTCATCGGGGCCTGGACCAGACCCACGTGGGCCACCGAGGCCGGGGCAGATGTGCAGCAGGAGTGGCTTAATTCTGAGACACAGGGAGGATGCTGAGGAGGGTGTTCTAGAGCTGCTCCTGGTTGCTGCCCAGGCTAAGCCAACAGAGAGAGGTGGGCCTAGGACCATCCCAGTGGCGGGGGATGAGGCAAAAGGGGCTGGAGCAGACCAGTGAGCCGACACAGGAAGATGTGGGGCTCTCTGGCACAGAGCTGGCCACGTGGTGAGAACTGCCCCTTCCATGAGCGCGCAGGCTCAGTTCCCAGGGTGGCCAGGGTCGGCCACATTCAAGAAGCAGGCAGGAAGGGGGGGGGTGGGGAAGACATCTGGCTCCCAGACAAAGGACATCCAGATGGCTATGGAGGAAGCACTTGAACCCGACACAAACTGTCGGTCACGGCAGAACGGACAGGTCCAGGTGGGGAAGCTTCCTGGGTCATGGCGGCGGTGCGACCACGTGTCTCCTGAGTCCTCGTCCCAGGCAACACCCAGCTTCAAGCCTAAGAAACGGGGTGACCAAGCAAGCACAGAAGGGGCCGGAGGTTGTGAGGCTCTACAACCCCTGACGTGTGGCATGGGCTTTTGTGGAGAAAGGGCCCTCAACAGGGGAAGAGAGGGTGAAGGTCATGGTAACATCGGATGGGCTTGGTTTAAATCTAACAGGCACCTAGTGTTACAGCATGCCTTGCCAGAGTCCTGTCAGACTTCGGATTTTCTCAGAAATGGGACAAAACAGCAAACGTGATGGTATAAAGGATCGAAGCTGAGGGTCTGTATCTTCCACAACGGGGCAGAACATCGGAAGATTCTCACCAAAGTATGAAGTGAAAACCAACAAACAAAAAAACGTGCCTGCGTGGTCAGGGGAGTGATGTGGGCACAGCCATGACCGTCACTGTTACCCCAGCTCATTTCCGTGTGGTCCCCAAAGGTGTGTTCAAGGATCACACCCCCCGAGGGTGTGTTCAAGGATAAAACCCCCCGAGGTTCTGTAAACTAGAATGATCCGTATCACCAGTGTTTACTACCCCCTCTCCAGCCACAACCGGATAGTGGCAAAGTTCTCAGGGACAGGGAGCACCACGCCCGGCCCCGCCCTACAGGGCCTGAGCCCTACAAACAGCAAGGTCAGGTCTGCTAGGAGCTGGGAAGTATCCCCAGAAAAGAGATGGTGGGAGGGAGGCCTTAGGGGACAAGACAGGACTGGGGCAATGGGCAGGAGCAGGCAAGGCATCATCTAGACTCATCAGGTACCGGGTAAGTTGTGCTCAGGGATCCCCAAGGGGCACGCACCTCGATGCAGCATAGCAGATCCTTCCCTCAGGACACGTGGGGGTGGGGAGTGGAGGTAAGGAAAAGATCCAGCCAGTGGAACACGTCCGCACTTACTCCTGCCCTGAGCCACCATGAGGCTGCTGTGCCCCAGGCCTCACTCCTGGCACACCAGTCTGCTGTGTTCCCTGTGATCTGTCCACCCCCAGTCTCAAGGGCCAAAGCTCTATGCGGTTCGCCAAAGTCAGCACTTAGTCGCGTTGCACAAGTGAATGAATAAGTATTCACTTATTCACTTACATGAATGAACAAATGAATGCATGCACAGATCATTTGTTGAATTAAAGTCTGAGTTCAGAAGCAAATGAATGGAGGGGGCACCTGGGTGGCTCAGTCCGTTGAGCATCCGACTTCGACCCAGGTCATGATCTCACAATTTGTGAGTTCAAGCCCCACGTCCAGGTCTGTGCTGACAGCTCAGAGCTTGGAGCCTGCTTCAGATTCTGTGTCCTGCCCCCCCCCCGCCCCTCCCCCATGCTCGCTCACTCTCTCTCTCAATAAATAAACATTTTTTAAAAATTAAAATTAAAAAAACAAAAAGGAAGTGAATGAATGGACATCAGTCCCCAGACCCAAGGCCAAAGTCAAGGGATGTTCTTCTCAACCCCACTTCTTAGCATTTCGGTGACTATGGACGGATTGAGTCACTTCTGTGAGCCGTGGCTTTCCCATCTGAAACGGGGTCACAGGGCTAGGGGAGCATTCAGTGAGGGCAGGCATCTGATAAATGTATGATACTCACAGATCAGATGGGGGTTTGTTGAACCCTTCATCATGATCCCAGAACAGGAAGCAGACACTGTGTGTCCCAGTCCCTGCAGAAAGCTCTGTGACCTTCCAAGGCAAAGTCAGCCCCCCAGAGCCTCGACACGGTCCACCCAGGCCCTTCTGCAGGCAGGACTGAAGCAAAGAGCTGAGATTTGAACGAGATCCTGACCTGGAATACACACAGTCCTCAGTGTGTTTCCTCCTCTTCTCCATTCTTTATAAATCAGAAAATTAATTACCCGGAAAAGAGTCTTCTGCACCAGAAACCCAAATGAGTTTAATGTATAATTTACACACGAAAATGTAGATGTCAGTGTGTGACAAACTGCCATAAAAATGTTTTTGCAGTTAAATTTTTAGGCATCTGTCTTCCTCCCAGAAGAGCCAGCCTGCAGACGGTGTGAGGCCCCAGGGCTCAGGCCGGGTGGGGCTGGAAAGGCAGCCTGTCCTCGTCACCAGCTCGTGATGGCAGCTGCCAGCGCAGCCCGGTCCGGAAGGCCCGGGCCTGGGTACCAGCCAGGCACAGCCAACTCAGAGCTCTCCTCCTTGGGGTCCAAAACAGGGATTTAACTGCGTGCCAGCTCTCTGTTAGACCCAAGGATGGAAGACAGAATGCAGCCTGCTCTCATGCTCCAGTGGCTTTGGGACCCCTGGGAGAGCCAGGCAAGCAGATGATAAAGGATAGACAGTGTGTCGAGTTCTCGAGCAGGAGCGGGCGCTACACTCCTGCAGAGGAACAAGTTCTTCCTGCACAAGGAGCATCCCCTAAAGACTCCAGTGGGTGGGGACTCGTCCTGGAGGAGTTTGTCCGGAGGCTGAAGGTAGGGGGGCATTTCTAACAGGAAGAACTCCTTGTGCTAAGACAGAGGCTCGGGAGAGCAAGCGTGTCCCCATGGGTATGAGCATGGCCTGTGGCACGTGGCAAGGACTGTCCAGCAGGGAGCCCGGAGTGGAGAGAAGGAGCCAGGCCACCAAGGGGCCTGCATGCCCAGTCCAGATGCTGGACTTGGTCCTGGATTGAAAACTTTAAACAGATCAAGTCTACGTTTCACTCTGCTGAACAGTATGGAGGTCAAGGGGAGGGTTTGGGGGTGGGGAGCGAATGAGAGAGGAGATGAAGGGGCTTGGCAAACCACAAAGTGCGGCGTCCACAGAGAGTACTGTCCCCAGCAGGACCCCCGAGCCCTGTCCCGAGGCTCAGCAACCCGACAACCTCACATGTATCTTCATCACGGGGGCACCAGTCCACGGGCGCATGACCACATAGAAGCCACGCGAAAGGCAGGTTGGGCTCCTATTTCTTCTCTGCCGCTGCTACTGCCATTTGGGGCTGGTCATTCTGTGTGCGGGACATTCCCTGACACCCTCTCTCCAGATGCCCAGCAAGGCTCGAGGCACAACCCCGAGCATCCTCTCACGCGAAAATAGGGAGGACAGACAGGGTGTGCTGTGCCGGCCCCAGCTGAGAGCCACCGTGTGCACGCACAAGGGAGGGAGGAACTGTGTGGCCCTCCATCCTAGAACCACTGGGAAGGTCAAGAATATGCCCTCTCCCTCACCAGGCAATTACGGAGCGACGTCTGAGCCCAAACCGAGATCCCAAAGGTGTCTTCCCAGAACTTAGGCCTCCCACAACAAGACAGAGCAAGTCCCCACTCCCCAACCCCATCAGGGGCTCCGGAGATCCCCTCTGCAGCCTTGGAGCCTCGCAGACCTCGTCAAAACACAGAGGCCGGGTGAATGGGGCCAGACACTCACAGGACAAGGATTTCAAGTCCCCAGCCCTCAGCACACTAGTGCTCGTTTTAAAGAACGCAGCCTGGCATCAGGAGCTTTTCCACTCCCAGCCACATACCTCGCTTGACTTTCGGGGGCCTGAGGTCCTCTGCCTCGGCCAGGGTCTCCCAAGCCTCGCGCTCCCTCCAGCGCCTCAGCTGCTCCTCTCGCATTTTGTAGAAGAGGATGTGCTTCTGCACATCGCTGAGCTCGGCGAGGAGTTCGGGGTCGATGTACATGTCATGTAGGATCTGCTGCAGCATGGTGTCACCTGGGGTGCACACACCAGAAGGGCGGCCAGCCAGGGAAGCCCTGCCAGGCGGGGTACCCCAGGCTACTCCTCACCCCTGGCTCCTCACTCTGGGGCCACTCGGGGGGCCCCCTTCTCTGTGCAGCATCGTCACTCTGCCTCAGCTCCCAGCCAGTGCCAAACTCATCGCCTCTGCCCAGGACAGCAACAGGGGCCAGGCAGCAGGAAGCCAAGAGGCAGCAGGGAACCTGAAGGGGGGGTGGGGCAGGCACCCAGAGCCACCTAGTCCTTCTGACGGGTCACCAACTGCCGCATCCCAGCAGCGCTTGTGTCTTGGGCTCCCCTGGGGTTCAGGGACAATGGGGAGGGTCAAAGCCTCCGGCTCTGCAGGGCATCGCCCGGACCGGCCCAGCCTGGGCCGACAGGTGTCGAGTGATCTGTTAGTGGAAGGTAACAATGACACCAGCTGTATCGATGACACTGCCCCGGGCCAGCCAGGAACTGATCTCTCCTCCGCGGGTAAGAGGAGGAGGGGGCAGCTCTGCCTACTAATTCCATGTCTTTTGAGCCAACTTCAAACAGGCCAGAGGAGCCAGCCAGGAGTTTCTAGGCTCCTCAGCCTCTCCCTCTGCCTGCTCCACCTTGCCAACCTTCTTTTCCAGGACATGTGGCATCCTGAGGTAATGCGTTTAAAACTCTGCCTTCTAACTGTGTTAGAGCCCAGCAAGACAGAAAAAAAAAAAAAATCGACAGGGACAAGGAGGGGGCTTTCCCATGGAATTCAAGGACACAAAGGAGGCCAACTTCCTCTCTGCTTCCCTAGGATGAGGTCCTAAAGCCATGCGTGTGCCTCCAGGGGTCAGTTTGGGTTGCTGTCATTGATCTTTTTGTTTGTCGCAGGTGTCTGGAGATCACCGAACAGAATGGTACCGTGTTTTCTCGGAGCCCTGAATCCAAAGCACCCTGGACAGAGTGGGTGTCCTACCACGGGGTAGGACTGGGCCCCCAGACCCTGTATTCCCACAAGGTAGCTGGGCTTCAGAAGGTAAGTAACCTGCCTGTGGCTACCCAATCCACGAGTTGCCACCTTGGGACTCTACCCAGTTTTCAAATTTGACATCCACCGGCAATTGTGACTCTTTCGATGGCTTAAAAATGTTACCCCACCAGGAGAAAACAACAGAACAGGGTCTGGCACCGGGGGCTGGTAGGACTGGTGGCCTTCATGTCCCCTTTCCTCCCCCCAGAGGACCAAAGGTGGATCAGACACCCAAGGGTGACGGAACGCAGGTGTGAGCGGGTCCTCTTCTCCCTCTGCTAGGTTAACACACAACAGAATAATTAAGCTGTTGGGATGAGCTTCAAGCCACAGGGTCAAAAGCAAGTGCGAAGGGCCAGGCTGCCCCGCCTTCAGGTCTAGCCGGCTTGCTGCAGTGTGACCCCGACCTGGCGGCCTCCACACAGAGGCTCTGGCCACGCAGAGCCCTGGGCTCCCACCCCGCCCTCTTCTCTGTGCTCCCGGCTCAGACATTCCGGCCACTCCCCGACCTGTGTCTTCGTTCCCTCGGTGTCTTACACCGACAGCCTTCCCTTGCCTGGGGCACAGCTCTCACCGCCCTAGCCGGCGCTGGGTGGGAGCGCGGAGTCCAGAGCAGGGACAAGGGGGACGGGGCCGCGAAGAGAGTCCAGCCTCCTGCTGGCAGCCTCCTTCTTTCTTCGGGTAGGGGGGAGGGCAGGCGCCTACAACGAGCGGGGGGGGGGGGGGGGGGGGCGGAGAAGTACGCAGAGCAGGAAAGGGCTGGCTGCGAGTGCACCTCCGGCGGGGTGGATCTGATGGCGTCCTCGAGGCGGCCACCCTGCCGGGAGAGGGTGGGTGGCGGCCGGAAGGAATGACCCCCGCTAGAGCCCCGTCTCCTGCCGCAGGGGGCACGGTGCTCCGAGGCAATCCCGGGTCGGTGGGGCGGCAGGCTGAGCCTCCGAGCGCAGCCCCGGCGCCACGGGATCGGCTTTCTGGAAAGACGCGCTCGCCAGGAGGTGGTGGGAGCCGCTCGGCCCGCTCCGCGCCACCTCTCAAGAGCCCCCTCCCCGGCGGAGGACGCCGCTCGGCCCTGCCTGGAGCGCCCCCTGGCGGCCGGTGTGGGCGCCGCGAGCAGCCGGGGAGCCAGCCTGGCTGGGAGCCCAGGGTACCCGGCGCGAGGTGACGCCGGGATCTGGGTGGAGGGGCATCCCTCCCCCACCCCCGACGCCGTGCAGCGGGGACACGGTGGCTGTCAATGGCCGCTACCCCAGGGGCAGGGGCCGCGCAAACGAAAGGAGTACTGGCGACTAAAAACGAGGCGAGGGGCCCCCGGGTCTACAGTTGTCTGACGCTTTTCAACTGCCCTTAGTTTTCCTTGGTCATTGGCCGATGTGATGTGTTTAATATTGCATCCTAACGCAATTCCTTCTGGGGCGGGAGTACACGCAAGCAACGCTGTGCAAGGGACTGGAAACCCCCCGAATGTCCCTCTATGGGGTGGGGTCTCCCCAGTACAGAACACTACACCTGTCACAAAGGATGGGTCGAGGATGTCCGCTTTGGCGAGAGAAGATGTCCACGGCAGATAAAACGAAAAGGTGACCCGCAGAACGCTGTGCACAGCGTAAGCCATTGTTTCAATTCTGTATGTGATTACTTTTGTGTAAACAAAGGAAAAATATGGAACACACACGTGGTTTCTTGCTTCTTGGAAGGGGAAGGGAGGCCGCTATAGACCATTCTGTATTGTTTTAAGTAAGATAGATGACTGAAACTAAATGTATTTCAAAAGTCCTAAAATGTGGTTCCAAAACATTGGCCTCCATACCCGCCCCCACCCGCAGGGCGGAGCGGAGGCAAAGCCAGAGCTCTCTGGCCAGGAAGGCTACAGCGTGGGGATTGGTAAACTGATCAAGTCACCAGAGGTTCCCAAGCCCCTAAACCACTTGGAGGCATTTTCTCAGCTCTGGTGCTGGTGCGGAGAGGAGTCTGGAGAGCAGGTGGCAGGGAGGATAGTCAGCGGACTTTGGCCAAAGTCTAGGAGAGAAGTGATAAGGACTGTACGAAAGCTGCCAGTGGGGACTAAGGAGGGAAGACTTGGGAGACATTTCTTGTCCCAGAGCCTATCAGGTTATCTCCGCATCTGCTTAAAGTCCTTTTCAAATTTAAATCAGATTGTGACATTCTCTGCTCAGAGCCTTGCGCTGGCTTCCATTTTACTCAGAGTCCAAGCCCAAGTCCTTATAGGGGCCCACCGGGCCCTCCAGGATCTGCCTCTCCACACCCCACCTCCAGATTAGCCCTCCCACCCCTCTCCCTCCGCTGGCCTCCCCCACTTTCCACAAACACACCAGACATGCCTCTTCCTCAGGGCCTTACCCCGGGTTCTTTCTTCTGTCCGGAAGCCACAAGGGCTCATTCACCTCCTTCACCTCTTTGCTCAAACTTTTAAACTCCTCTATACTCTTGCTCGTCTTTTATTCAACTCAGTTTTTTTTTCCCTTATTACTTACTTTGTAAAATACCATTTTACTTGTGTTTTTATCTCTACCTATGAGATAGCCCTCAGTGCCTCTATTACTGCTTAGCATGCAGCAGGTGCTAGATAAATATCTATTGGAAAAGAGAATGGGGACGCCTGGGTAGCTCAGTCAGTTAAGCATCAACTTCGGCTCAGGTTGCTCAGTTTGTGGGTTCGAGCCCCACGTCGGGCTCTGTGCCGACAGCTCAGGGCCCCAGAGCCTGCTTCTGATTCTGTGTCTTCCTCTCTCTGCCCCTCCCCTGTTCACGCTCTGTCTCTGTCTCTCAAAAACAAAACGTTTAATTTAATAAAATAAGGAAAAGAGAATGAAGGAAGGAACTTACAAAGTAGAACTGATTACAGCCTGTGCAAATCCTGGGGAGGTGTCCAGAACAGCACTCTGAAGGGAGGTTGCTGGAGACTTGGACGTAGGAGACATGAGCAGATTGGCTAAATCTATGGGATATTAGGTAGACTGATTGCTATAGGCCACCTGCCCTGGCTGTCCCCCCATGCCCTAATCACATGGTCCCTTGAAGGCAGAGTCAAGCGATGGCCAGAGAATCCCATCATCTTAGCCTCGGGAAAGCCTGGGCACAGCCATCACGTAAGGACTGGCTACAGGAGGGTTCTCCTATTCTACTCACCTCCCCTGGCACAGACACTTGGGGAAGCTGCTTCCAAGAGCACACTTAGGATCTCAACTTGGTCTCAGTTTTGCAATCCAAGGGCTCAGTGAAAGTCTACAGTAGTTTCTGCCTTGTCACCAGCTAAGCACCACTGAAAAATTGTGGCCATGAAAACCGACTTTTAACTCCTCTAGTAAAAGTGTCCCTGAGAAGTGCAACAACTACTTAGAAAATACAATGTGAAAAAGATCCCATTCACAGTAAGAACCAGAGATGAGATGCTGGCAATGGATTTTACAAACGGATTTGACATATGGGTGGGGACCCATATGAGGAAAAGTAAAACTCCTCCCTGAGGATATGCCTAAGATTTCTGGGGCTATACTGCCAGAAAATGTCTAATTCATCCGTGTCAGTTGGCCTCCAGTGTGGCTCCCAGTGACTCCCTGCTTCCTGGTATTCGTGACCTTGGATAGCATATGACCCCGTAGCATTTGACATATGACCCCACATATGTTAGCATTGGTCTGTGCCATCACTAGAAACCACCAGAGTGGTGATTTGTCACTTTTGACATTAGGGTATAAAGGACATTCTGCTTCCCCTTCGGGTTCTCTTTCTCTCACCACTTTGGGGCAGGCTTGTGAGCCCCACGTGGTAAGGAACTGCAGTCTCCCACCAGCAGTCACGTGAGCGAGGTTGGCAGGGAGATCTGGGTAGGGGAGGCTGCAGCCGGGTCCTGCACTTTCACTGCGACCTCACCAGAATCACCCAGCTAAGTTGTTGCTAGATTCCTGACCCTCAGAAAGGGTATGAGATACATACGTGTTGTTTTGAGCTACCCAACTTTGGGGTATTTTGTTATGCAGCAATGTGTAACGAATGCAATATCAATTTATACATGTCCTACAATTTCAGGCCAACTCTGAAAATCAATTGCGAAGTGGGGGAGAAGCTTGATACAATAATTCCCAAGTTAGACAAAAGAGTGAATAGATGAGAACAGCCTAGAAGACACAGAGGCATACTGAACTCTGCACTGCCCAATTCAAACTTATCAAGCAAATATCTCTGTTCTGACATAGGAACAGGCAGATTGAAGTGGGAAAGCCCAGACACATATCCAAATATATATGTAATTATTTGGTACACAACCAAAATGGCAGCTAATAATGGGGGGAGGGAATAATTAATTAGACCAGGAATAATTAATCAGCTAGATCCTTGTCTGTTACCTGGGATCCTATCAGGACATCCCTCAGTGGTCATGAACTCTGGGGGTTCTGTGGCATACGTAAGAGTAATTACTGCAGCATTAGTCACAAGAGCAAACAGTTCAACGTAATTGATGGGTTCAATATATAAGGTTTGGATTAGCAAATCATGGCAGATCTATAGGACAGAACTGCCACTGAGAATATTTGTTGACGCACAAGGGTGCTCGTTATGTGTTGCTAAGGCAGAAAGCAGGGTGGTATGGTCTCAGTTTTATGAAGGAGGAAAAGAATATTTCAACCCTTACTGCCTTCTAAGAGGAGACTAAGCAGGTCCAGTTGAAAGGAAAGACCCAAGGTGGAAACCTTGCCAGGTCTCGTTCGCCCATTTGGGAGGCCGCGCTGGGGCGAGCCGAGCGGCTGCACGTAACACAGGCCAGACTTCAGGTTCCGCAGGAGCAGAGATGACAGGGGAAGGAAGGAGGCAGACGGCCACACAACCCCAGGCTGTGGACCACCGTGTCTCAAATCATCACCAAAACGACTGAATCCTCAAAAGGCTTGCCGTGAGGGGATTTTTACGGGAAAAACAAAATAATAGACCAAAGAACCCTTAACCTTTATCCAATTCTGTCAGGACAGAGGAGGGACAAAACAGAGACCGCTAAGGGGCACAGGAGTTGGAGGCACATGGGAGCGTGGGTCCCTGGCATTAGCTGAAATCACGGGGAGGGGCTTGGGGCTTTCTCCACCATGGAATTGGGAGGATCTGAGTACCTCTGAAGGGCAAGGACACCCACGCTGACATTGGGAAACAAAAAGACAACAGTATAGACACAATCACACATTGATAATTACGGCAGGCGAGCCCAGGCTCGCAGCCGGCCAGGCCTGACCTCTGGGGCACTGCCTCTCATTTCCACGACTCATTTTCCTCTTCTGTGTATGTGGAAGTGATCAGGGCGCTACACGGGGCTTCTGTCAGCACTAAACACGTAAGGGGAGTCATGTCAGAGTCGGCCAGGCACACAGGAGGTGACCATGTGAGCTCTGTCTCCCCATTCCTTAATCTGGGACCTGATTCTTCACTAAATCGGGGAATCAAAATATCAGGTGGCTGTGGAGAGCCGTGGCAGCTAATGCTGTCTGCCCAGCGAGCTGCCCCAGACCCCTTGTGGTGTCAAGGAAAAGTCCTGAGTCCCAGACCCATGTGTGACTCGGGCCTGGGACTGATATACCCACACTGGGAGAAATGGGCTGACTTTCTAGCGCAGTTCTGACTCTGGGCCGCTGGTCTTCCTGTTTCCCCACAGGGGAGAAGGTCTGCGTGCAGTAGGAGAGCACGGGGTCAGCATGCGGGGAGAAGCAGAGATGCTGACGGAGGGAACACCCTGGCCATGTGAAGTCCCGTCCAGGCCCCCAAGGCCTCACTTCCTCTCTCTCTGTCTGAGAACGTCCCACTGTCCCTCCCTGCCCTGGGAACCAATAAACCCCTCCTTTTGCTTAACCTTGCTTGAGGTGAGGTCCCTGCAACCCATGTGTCCTGACCACCCCAGAGGCTTGGCTGTCTCTGCTTTTGTCTTGCCAAGGATGCTTCAGAGGTGGACAGGACAGGACGTCAGGAAGGGGAGGCACCCGGGGCAGAGCCTCAAGGTCGACTTCTCACAGGAAGTCCTCCCAGACCCCAGCTCCCTCTCTGAATGCAGCCCCAGTCCAACTTCCTCTGTCTCCCTCCAGGAATCTGGTGACGCAGCAGAGAAAGTGGCAGTTTCCAGAGGAGGCCGAGTCCCTCGTGCCCGCACACAGCTAGTGGAGCAGGACACTCTGGGTCCTCGGGGTGGAGAAGGTATCGAGCCAGCTGCTACCTCTGCACCTGCCGTCTGACAGACAGATGACCTACACTCGCCTGCACCCCTGCCCCCTAAATCTCTCCTAAAGCCCCAGTCCTGCTAATTAGAAAATACTCCGCTCCATCCAAATTCCCCTGGAACGAGGCCACTCGGCACAAAAATAACAGATCGGCTAAGTCACGGCCCAGGACTGGCTCTTATTAACTCAAAGGGCAAGAGACAACTCTGGAGCCCCAGATGGCAAACAGACTTACACTTCGGGCAGCTGCCCATGAAGCCCTCCCAAGGTCCCCTGGTGCCTGCTAAAGACCACACAGTCTGTCAGCACTGCCTGGGGCGCCTCTCAGCTGCAGACACAGCCACATCCAAATCACAGGCCCAGCCACACCAGGCCCCGAGACCGCCCTGACCCGTGAAGAGAAGCAGTGTGTGCTTGCCTCGCAAGCAGCTTAGAACTCCAGGTGAGGCTCTCCCCAGGGAACCCTGAGCCCCCACCCCACCCACCCTCAGGCCCCATGCCCTCCTCAGAGAAGGGAAGGGCTGCTAAGATTTCCTACACGCCCACTGGACTGTGCCACGCGCTTTCCTACCCTATCTCCTTTACCTCTCCGAGCAAGATGATGAAGCAGGAAATTGTCTTACCCCAAGGTCAGCTTTCTTGTCTAGGCCAAACAGCTGCCAGCGGATCCAAGACTTAAACCCATCATGCTGAGCCCATAACGTGTTCCTCCCCTCCCGGCCCACACGCCGGGCTCTTGTCCTGAGTTGGACAGTCTTTCGAGGGCCATGCAGCTGTGCCCACACCTCCCCAGGGGTCAACCCGGAGAGCACCAAGAGTTCAGTGTGCCACGTGACCCCCCTGATCTGCTCCCAGGCCACATCTCGGGCCCTGTGGAGCCCACACACCTGCCCAGCATGGTGAGGTGCCCACAGCCTCCAGGCCAATGAGCAGTGAGGTGGCTCAGCAGAGGCGGTGAGCTGGGCAAGGCCCTGGGTTCCTTGCAAAGGGAGATTCTGGAAGTCAGGAGATCCGGTTCTGGTCTTCATTGCCCCAGGCGGTGGGACTTGGGACACAGACCTCCGGTGTCCTTCCTCTTCTTCCTGGGCATGAGGCTAGAGTTTTGCCAGCCCCTTGTTTGTTTCGCTTTAATCTTTTAATTTTTTATTTTAGAGAGAGTGTGTGTGTAAGTGTGAGTGGGGGAGAGGGGCAGAGGAAGGCAGAGAGAAAAATCCCAAGCAGGCTCCATGCTCAGCATGGAGACCGACGTGGGGACTCAATCCCACAACTCTAGGATCATGACCTGAGGAGAAATCAAGAGTCAGATGCTCAACAGACTGAGCCACCCAGGCGCCCCTTTACCAGTCCTTCGTAATTCAATGTGGCACCTGAGTTCTGGCCAATGGCATGTGAACACAGGTGGTGGGCAGGCCACTCGGGCTTCAGTCCTAAGATTCCCCCTCCCTCCCTCCTCACCCTCTTCCCCCCTCCACCCCCCACCAGCTGACCAGAGATACTCCAAAGGATACTTATCTTTCAAAGTCACCAAAGTTCAGGAGATGCTTGCTCTCATGTTTAGTCTCTTCTGACTCTACCCTCGTGCAATGGTCCTCAAACCTAAGCATGCATTAGCATCACCCAAGAACTGGTTAAAAAGATTACTGGAGGGGCACCTGGGTGGCTCAGTCGGTTGAGCGTCCGACTTCGGCTCGGGTCATGATCTCGCAGCTTGTGGGTTCAAGCCCCGTGTCAGGCTCTGTGCCGACAGCTCAGAGCCTGGAGCCTGCTTCCCGTTCTGTGTCTCCCTCTCTGCCCCTCCCCTGCTCGTGCGCGCGCACTCTCTCTTTCAAAAATAAACATCCAAAAAAAAATTTTTTTTAAAGATTACTGAGTGCCATTCCCGAGTTTCTGACTCCACAGGCCTGGAGTGGGACCACAGAATGTGCACTTTTGACAGGTTCCCAAGTGATACCGCAGCTGTTGGTCGAGGGACCACACCTTGAGAACCCCAGCACCATTGCCTAAGCTGCGGTGGAAGTAAGATCCCCAGTTCACCGAGGACACGGGACCGGTTCCCGGCCCCTCCATTAGCGCTGTGCTGCCCTGCTGATCCATTACGGAGCAAATCGAGAATACCACCAGGGCCCGCCCACCCCCTGCAGCTTCCTAGAATCACTTTGAGATGCACAGGGAAGGGAGGTAAACTCACTTCAAAATGCAGTTATGCTTGAAAAGAGACTCAAATGTACACCTTACAAACAAGAGGAGTGCCAGGAATTGTGCAGAAGAAAAAAAAAAGGGAGAAAGACACTGAAATCTGCCACGGTGGTTGTTCCAGGGAGTGAAGCATTGAAGATGGCCTCCTGGTCAGAGGAGGGGTTTCTTTTACGACGGCTGACCTTGGCTGGCCAGCTGGCGTTCTGTTGACTGCAGGGGAGCTGATGGCATGCTCAGAACCCAAGTGATGCCCACCCTCTTGGATTTGGCTGCTGGGTGGGTGGCGGGGCCCTCAGCTGAGATGGGGGAAAGTGGAGAACAGTTTGGGGTGTGGGCGGGACTTGGTCCTGGGGGAAGAAGACTAATTCAGTTTTGGACGTGGCTCCCGATGTGTCTGCAGGAGTGGCCGGGGAGACGGGCTAAAGCAGCTTTGCTGACGCGTAGGCTCTCAGGGCAGCAGACACGGCCTGAGGACCTGAGCCAGCCAGCCAGCCAGCCATCGCTGAGAGGGCAACCCGTGCCCCCAGGACGCCTCCCACAGTGGCTGACCTTTACTTAGGGCATGTAGGAGATGCTCTAACCCCCAGAATCCATTTCTCACAGCGAGAGATTGGCTCCTTTGGATTCCCTGCCCGGGTCCTATTTTCAAAAGCGAGCTGTGCCAGAAAGACAAGAGGCGCAAGGAAATCTTTTTTGGAATGAGGGAAAAAAAGATTCTGGGCGTCTCTGGCAGAAAACCCTGCCTTGTTTAGAGCACAGTCGTCCAGTTATTTGATTCTAGGCTTTCATTACCTTTGAGCTGCTTTACAACTAAGTTATGAGTTAACACAAAATACTTCTTGTCTACGGACGTGCCTAACTGTACGTATGAGAATGAGGCCCAAGAAAAGCCAATCCCAAAATTCCTTTACTCCATATAGATCTACGTGATTTCTCTTTCGAACTGTTAATCTTACCAGCTTCCTCATTTAAATAAAATTTGTGATACGTGCATATGTAATATTATATAAGTAATGCTTTTGGGGGGGGGATTATCTCTAGCAAAAGGCACACTAAAGACCACCGCCTCTCTCAGAGATGGGAAGACTGATGGTGGTCCATGCAGCACAAAACCCATTCTCAGTCCCACCCGTATCACCCCTACCAGGAGGTAGGTATCCAGCCTGGGCTCGCATACCTCCAGGGACAGGGTGCAAAGTCCTTCCTAGAGGCCACTCCATCTCTTTCCATATAGGACAACAGCTGTGATTTTAGAAAGCAGGGGAAAAAAAAAAAAAAAAAAAAGGATCTAAAACTACAAGAAAACACAAGACCTGGGCCCAGTCCCCACAGACAGATGAAGGGCTGTGTCCCAACAACCATCTACAAACAGGGCCGGCAGTCCTGGCCTTGCAGAGGCACAGAGAGGCTGAATCAGCTGGGCAGGGAGGGTGAGGGCCGCCGAATGTTTTTTGATGCAAAGATCTCCTGGGAGCAAGCAGAGCAGGGGCCCATGCACTTGACTTACATGCACAGCCACATCCCTTCTCCCTGGCTCCTGGTTTCCATCCTGCTGAGGCTGCCCCACCACGTGGAAGAACACCCTCACGTGCCAGAGGTGGAAGGGACACAGACAGCCTCCTGGCCTCGGGCACTCGCTCTGAGGCCTCGGCGGGCCCCAGAGTTTCCCTGGGTGTCTGTTCTTACCAGAGTGGGACCAGATGGGGTCCAGCCCATCCAAACGTGACGTCCTGCAGTGTGTGCGGCTTTATCTCCTGCAAGGACTGCTTCCGGGCCCTGTCCTGTTTCCCATCCCAAGCTCCTCGAACCCCTTTCTGCCCATGTCATCCCTCCTGGGCCCCCTGAGGGCAGGCTGCGCCGCTAAGCTGACTCTCCCGTGGGGCCCCAGTCCCTGTGAGGGGGAGGGCCGCTCTGCTTCCTCTGGGGGCTCCAGGGACTTCTGGAGTTGTGGTTTCCAGAAGAACGCACACTCCAGGCAAGAAGCAACACCCTCTCCTTCCCCACCCTGTATGCACACCTGTATGCACAGGAAGCAAACAGACCTTAACCTCCAAATGCCTGCTGGGTCTCCCTACGGCCCTCCAAGCCTAGTTCCTGACAGGACAGAGGGTCGGCAGGACGGAGACAGGACAGGCAGCTCAGCCTGGGGGGTGAGGGCAGGGGTGCACTGGCAGCTACAGTAACTGTAGCTTATCAGCAGTAATTTTGGAGCCACACACTGAGTAATCCGGACCTATGTTAAAACCCTCACCGGCCTCATCTAATCCCCAAGGCAGCCCCGTGTGGGGGTATTATTATCCTCATTTACGAAAAAAAGGGCCCAAGGAGGTTAAGTGACTTGCCCAAAGCCACATGGCTAGTGAACAGTAGGTGGCTGGGGAGTCACAGCTCTTCAGTAATTAACTGAATATTCCGGGACACCCTGTGACATGAAGGCAGTCATCTCTACTTCTCAAATGAAGAAACCAAGGCATTAAGTTTTAGTGGGGTTTTTTTGAGCCCACACTCAAACTCAGGCTCAGCCCTCTTCCTGCCACAGCACAGGTCCTAACCCAAAGGAATCCGGGTCCAGGATTTCCCCTCCTGTCACGTAATGGCTTTGGTTTTATTACCTGGCAGACAGGGGAGATGGAGGAACCCATCCCTGTCTCCACTGGGGATGCACGTCCACAGAGCCAAGACCTCCCCTCTTCCTTCCCCATGGATCTTGGCTTTGCCCCCAGCTCGTACCTGCCTCTAGGGAAGTGGCCAAGCAGCAGGCGGCACCCAGCGTGGGTACTGCCCTTCTCCAGGAGCACAAGCCACTGAGCCGCCAGGGGGCAGCAATCAGGCAACGAGCTGTCTGGACCCCGAAGCCCTGTCCCAAGGAACCGGGGCATTCAGTGAGATGTGGCTGCCCCTCGACTCTGCAAGCGTCAGGTCACGTCCTAGAGCTTCAGCCAGGCTGGCCAGGTGCCAGGCTCGTGTCTGCCCAGACTCTGCAGCTCCCTCCCTGCACAACCTCAGGGACAGCACTGAATCTGAGTGCTTGTCCTCACTTAACAAGGATGCCACCCAAAAACGAACACTTCCCACATGACCAGCCATCTCCCGAGGCAAAGACGGATGCCTAGGGCTCCCTTGCCCCTCTTGCTCAGCCTCTCCGTAGGGCTTGTGCTGTTATAAGGCCACAGGCTACTTACTCGGAGTCGTCCTTGGAGAGACATCAATCACCCCCCCCCTTCCATCTACCCCCTGACCCAGAGCCAGGACCATGCTGGCATGCCCCAGCCCCCAGGACCCGATCATTACAGTATTAGTCCACCTCCCTGGAGAACTCCTTTAAAAACATGTTTTTCTTGCAAACCCTTCTAGGAAGTTATTCTAACAACAAAATACCGTAGAGTTTTTATAAGCCCTTGTAGTAACAAAATACCATACCAACTAAAACATCTACCCACAGAAGCGTCATGACTGTTGGCGGCCTCCTCCATGCTCACCCCCTTCCACAGGAGTCTGTCGCCCGGCCAGATGGTTTAAGTGGGAAGGACAAGTCCAGGGGGTCCTGGGGTGGGGATGGGGGGCCTTCCCTCATGGCTTCACCACCGTGTCCCCATGACAGTAGGCCCGAGGGTATCTCTGACGGGTCTTCCCTCCCTCCACCTTGGCTGATGGGGGCACCATGGAAGGCACAGGAGAGAATAAAAGAAACCAGATCCTGTCGGCGTCACTGAGCCACTTGGATCAAAACAACCCCGAAACTCACCCCACCTCTGGACTTTCCAGCTTCAGGAGCCAAAAACCTCCCCTCATTGTTTAAACCAGTTTGAACCGGGTTTTCCGTTACCTGTGACTGTAAACCTACTCCCCTGGATGGAGCAAGGTTCATTCACACGCTGGCGGTCCCCTGATGGGCAGTGTGACCATGAAAATGCACCGTGGCTGGGCATACACTTGTGGACAAAGATTTCTGAGATATATTAGGTAAATCAGTTGTGAATGCTACATAAAATTGATTCTCATTTGTATGAGAAAAGATACTTGACCATGCATAAACATTTTCTGGAAGGGTACTTAAGAGTGGCACACACACACACACGCACACACACATAATGACTAGTTTTAAAGTCGTGGGAGGTGATAAAAGTATAGTCCAAGGTGATCATTTATTTTGCTACTTATTAAACCATGCCTTTGAAGCCCCTGCGGAAATACGAGATGCAGAGCACAGGAAGAAAGCGGAATGAAGAAATAATGGTCTCAGACCTCTGTGAGTTCTGCTTTATTTTCCTCCTCCTCCAAAGCTGGGCTCTCTAAAATTGGTAACTTCACCAGGCCAGTGTCCACTTACAGGTAGCCTTGACTTTTTCTAAGTTATTCCACAGTCCTTATTCTACACCGCCCATTGCGGGTTTCCCTGGGTCACCCCGGAGACCCCAAAAGCACTCTGAGGATGAACATACCTTTCCACTGCAGCCTCAGAGGAGGAAACGCCAGGTCTCGCTGAGTTCCCAAAGAGCCAAAATGGCGCCAAAGGTATACGGTTCTCTGGATTAGAGAGCGTCTGGACGAATGAGAACTGCAGGAGGCCCAGTCAGCCCTGGAAGGCCAGGCAGCAACCTCTTGAGGAACAGACACAAGCCTGTGGAAGCATCTTTACCAAGATCCATCATTTGGGACAAGTCACCACAGTTTAGGGGCAGACAACCCTGTGGCCTGACACCAAGCGGGACCCTAGAGCTGGAAACGCCCACCCGGGAAGGTCACACAGCCATTCCACTCAGCCGGTAAAGCTGAAGGCACCGCACCTCCAGGTGACAGGGCCAAGCAATTGGTGCCTGGGCAGGACCTTCCTAGGACAGGAGGGTGCCTTGGGTGCTGGGACCGTTGCAAAGCACCTCCCCTTTCTCCCTGCCTCTGCAGTCCGTGCTCTGGTGCTGCTGACCAGGAGCGAGCAGGTGGCCCCGGCTACCGAGACTGAGGCCTTCCCTTCTCTGCTGGCTCTGACCCAGCCTCCTCTTCTGGGAAGCTCTCCCCCCGGGCTCCCTAAGATCGCAGAGGCCTACACTCACGCATGCCCATTACCACCCCAGCAGCAGCTCCCACATAGTATCCCTTGGAGAGAAGGCCATGTCCGATGCCTCACTGCCCAGCACAGAAAGCCCTCTGTGGGCCTGTTGGGTGGAGCAGCTCTGGCCTTACAGAGAAGGGAGCCTGCTGCCCATGGCCAGGGCCTCAGGGGCAAGGTGGGGCCGAGCACCTGGAAGACCTGTACTTGCATAAGGCTGAGCACCACATTCTCCCAAATCCAGGTGTGGAAGCATGAGCGAGCACTCCCCTGCCTCGTCCAAACGCCTGTTGACCTACGACAGAGCCCCGCTAGTTTGGGCAATCTTCAGGAAACTGCTCCTTTCCGGGCTTGCCCTTGGTGTGATTTTGCTCAGCAGGAGTCGGACATTCAGCCAGACATTCAGAAGTCGGGGCTGGTAGACGCCAAGCCTATTTTAATAGGTACAGGTTCTGGGGGGCAGGTTTCCAGAGTCTGAATCCAGACCTTCCAGATCCTCAAAGGGAACTCCCCTTTCTCGGAATCTCACATGTCGGGCACAAAAATGGCTTCCTCAGAGCTGTTCTGGTGACTGAATGAGTTTTTTAACCGTTAAGTACCCGGAGCACTTCCTGTGTCCCAGGACCCATTAACGTTTCGTCATTCATGCAGGGAAACGGAGCACAGGCTTCCCACGCACCAGCACAGATGGTTTTCCTGCTCAGCTCCCAACCCTGCCCTTTGGGTAGTGGGAACGCCCAGAGACTGGTGAGCTGGGCAGTGGCAGGCGAGGCTGGCTGGAGGTGTGACGAGAATGGGCAGGAGGGGGTCAGAGACCTGGCGAGCCTGGGCCACAGAAGCGGACGATGTTGAGAAGGGGCTGGTCCAGAGTGCCGGGAGCCGCAGAGGCCCGTGGAGTCTGGTGCCTGGGCGAGCAGCCTTCAGTCAAGGAAGGGAGCGGTGGGGAGGGGAAGGAAAGGAAGGAAGGCGAGGGGGCCAAGGCAAGCTTTCTGAGACGGGGAAACATGTAAGAAACGGTGTGCGAGGGAGATGAGGTGGGAAAAAAAATAACGCAGCGAAGTCCTGCAACGGTGTGAGCAGGAGGGGGGCACAGGAAGGACAAGGAAAGACCCGGAAACCTTAAAGTGGGAGTATACGGGGGGTTAAGAGGGGGAGTGCAGAGGTCACACTGGCCTCTACGCAGTGCGGCAGGGCAGGGAGTGAGTAGGCCGTGCGGGGAATGACCAGGAGGCTGCGCTGTGGCTTCGTACAAGTCGTTTCCAGTTCACTGGAGACCGTCACGCATGCACCACTTCCCCTGGTTTCCTTTCTCTCCTCTTATCCAGCTACCCCGAGGCCGAGGAGATGGCTGAAATGGCCAAAGAGTTTTGTAAGCTAGTCGAAAACCAAACTGAACTTTGAAAAGTCATGGCTAGACTTCCCCCTGAACTGGGCTGTGACCTGTAGAGACTCACAAGGGGTCCAGCCACCAGGTCGACCTGGATAGATTGGGGGGGGGGGGGGGGGGGGGTCGCGCCCGCGTGTGGCTCCCCCAACTCGGGGGCCATGGTAGCGCCCGCTCGGAAGAGCCTCGTGTAGCCCGGCCCCCCGGTG
>NC_064818.1:38382872-38419055 GCF_023721935.1 Panthera uncia | reverse complement strand
CGCGGTCGCCCGGCGCCAGATGTTGCTGTCTGTGCTCGGCCGGCCGGGGGGTGTGGGGGAGGTGGTGGGGGGGGGGTGGGGGGGGGGGGGGGGGGGGGGGGGGGGCTGCACAGAGAGAGCCTAATGCTTTTTCTCCTGGCTCTACAGAGTCAAAGCTCTGCCTCTCGCTGTAAGCAAGCCACAAGCCAGCTCGTTCCGGTTATAACCTCCATATAAAGGATGACTGAAAGCGGCACACAGAATCTAAAAAATCACAGGGTGCCTGGGTGGCTCAGTCAGTTCAGTGTGTGACTCCTGATTTTGGCTCAGGTCGTGATCAGTTTGTAAGATCGAGCCCCACGTGGGCTCAGCGCAGAGCGTGGAACCCACTCGGGATTCCCTCTCTCTCTCCCTGCCCCTCCCCCACTTATGCACGCTCACACTCTCAAGGTAAATAAACCTTAGGAAAAAATCTAAAAAATCACTTGACGGAAGTTATTTCAGAAGGTGCCAACCATAAACTGGCTTTACCGTCCACCATCCTGTCGTGCCCAGCCACACCCAATCCCCCTGGTTCCCGCAGCAGCCGAGCTTACCACAGAGGTACTTAATGCCATCATGATGTCACTCAAAACACAAACAGCCAAGACAACAGCATTAATACAAAGATATATTCCATAAAAGAGTTTGGCGGTCAAAGAAAAGCATTACACTTCCTGAAAACACAAGCATCCTTCTTCCTCTAGTCTACAGAGAAAACTGTAAAAAAAAAAAAAAAAAAAAAAAAAAAAAAAAACTGTATCATAACATCATCAACAAACACCCACCAGGATACACCACACTAGCATGTACACTTCTGCGAGTAAGTGAAGGTAGCACTCGATCCCTGAACAATGAGGACAGAACGGGCACGAGATCCAGAGAAGCGTTAGAAAGTAGCCCAGAGACGCACAAATGCCCCAGCTGTCCCTGGGGGGGGGAACCATTCAGTACATCAGACAGACTTCATTTCCAAGAGCAAGCCCCAGGATAGCCCTGCCAGGAAGGGTAGACACGGTCACCACAGATATCCTGTTTGGGGACAGTGGGGGGAGGTCATCACAAAAGTTGGAGGGGGGGGAACCATCCCGAGCTTCTACACAGCTGCAGGCTAGGGTCTGCGGCTCCACGCAGGAGCCGGGCTAGATTCACTCCAGGGGGAGGCAAATGCCAGGCCGGCCAGCGGCCCTGACCACGTGGCCTCGAAAGCTGCCCTGGTCAAAGGTTCCGGGCCGGCTCTCTCTGGCTGGGGCTCCTTGGCCTCGCAGCGGGGACGGGGGGAGGTCAGGATTCAAGTTCCGGATGACAGTTTCAGTAGCACCAAGACCAGAAGACAGTGAGGCCAAGCAGGGGAGGGGCGCGGGTGCTGGGGGGTGCACGGAGGAAGGGGGAGCGCGCGTGTGCACCTGGGTCATTAGGGATGAAAAGGAGAAGCTGATGGGGTTGGGTCTTGAGACACTCAAAGGAACTGAAAGGGATGGCTTCAGTCCCAGACACCGCGTAAGGCTGCTTAGAGGGAATGCCAGAGGAAATGAAGAAATGGTGTGAGAACATTCTTATCCCTATAAATAAACTATTTACACACTTTAAGAAAAGAAGAGCCGACTCTCAGAGGAGAACCCTGCCCATGCCCCCGTGCCATCTGGGCATAATGCTATTGAGACGAGGGGCGGTTCCTGCCCTGGAAGGGGCGGCAGAGGAGGTCCTCCGTGGCACCGGTCCACACATGGCTCAGGCTTACTTGAACGTGGCTGAGGATCCTGCAAACATCCCCGAGTCGTGCAGACACCACAGGCTCCGCTGGCACGGTCCACTTGTGTCCCTTCCCCTCCCCAATTACAGGCAGCACCCTTCTGCTGCTGGGAGAAGCCTTGTCCGTGTCTTCTGGTCCCCCCCCCCCCCCCCACTCATGTCCCACTCACAGCAGATGGCTGCCCTCCGGGCCGGCACCGATAACATGAGTGGGGCGGTCAGGATGCCCTGCAGACACAGTCAGTCTCCAGGAGAACTGAGTCAGGCCCCCTTCACAGCCACAGGAGCCTTCTGTCCCTCAGTCGCCAGCCCCGCTTAAAGACACGTTCTCCGTCTCTGGGTAGACCCCAAGTGGTGGCGGGGGGAGAGCGTCTCGGTCACAAGTTTGTGTGGGTTAGAGCGGGGGGGCCCTCAGTCTTCAGCACCAGCAAACAGAAGCAGAGAGGTCGTGTCACGCTGATGCTGAAGACAGGGCGCCGGCTCTGGCTGGGTGCATCCACTTCCTCCCTCTGGACATGGAGTTGACAACGGGGAAGGGCTCTGGCCTCCACGGCGTGGCTCAGCTCTGCTTGCTCACCTCTGTCCCTCAGAAGTGATGGCCTGCCTTCACTGCCTCAATGTCCGAGATCAAGGTCTTCGCCAGGAAGATGCCAAATATCTGAAAGCAAAGCCGGCAGAGGCTGTCAGTGGTGGGGCCCGATGGGGGCGGGCAGGTGCAGAGGGCAAGGCGGGCCCTGCCGTGCACATCAGTCCCACGTCCACTCTGCAGAAGCTCAGGATGTGGCAGAGAGACAAACAATTGGGCCTGTGGCAAAACAAGACCAGCCCACCAGTAAAAACGGAGCCCTGAGGTCTACTTTGCTATATCCCAAGGGCCTAGAAGGGGTCAATGGCAGGCACCACAGAAGCAAGACGGACAGTTCACCCTGCCTCCAACATGACCATGCACGTCACATCCCATAAGCTGGGACACACTTTGTACCCAAAGTTAAACCTAAAATAACAGAGCCACCTGACTGGATTTGATTCAAAACAATAAATCTTGACATTTCCTGTAAAGCTGGATTTCATAATAAAAACAAGGTTCTCCCTGATGTTAGCTGTGCTGATATCTGACCTTGGTGACTGGCGTAATCAGGCGGGAAGACTGTTTTTCTACCAGGAACAGACGAATGTGAACTCAGAGACCTTCAGAATGTTGCTTTTTATTTCCCCTTTAAATTCTCATTATGGTTTGGATTTCATGAGCCAGCCTTTCTGAAGTCTGACTTCTTTGCTTGTTTTGCAAGTACATTTGTTTTTTCCTCTTCTAGATGCTTCTGTGTCTAAGCTTCCCTTTGAGATCATTCAACACACACTCGCGGAATGAAGGAGGAAGGAGTGTGTGGACAGCTGGCGGCCCCGGGGCCACTTCAGTCACCCTCTTCATGGCAATGTCAGAGCCAAACATTTTCTAAACAATGCACTTTCCACACAGGAGCAGCAGCCGCCCCAGAGGCCACCTGGGAGCTGCCAGCGTCTCTTCCCAAGCCCTGCGCACCCCGGGGAACTCCTGGTTTCTCTGATGCGCTGAGTTCTTGGCTTTCCCCCACCCGTTCTCCCGGCAGCCACGAGCCAGCCTGCTCACTGCCTGGCCACCAAAGTCTTTCCAGGCCTAAAATCTGGCTCAAACGAACAGGCACAGCCCACAAGGACAAAGGAAGCCACAAAGGGCAGGGAGAACGCACCTGTAGCAGGGAGATGGCGATAAAGACACCGGCCACGATGTAAATATTGCGTGGAAGCCAGCCCTCCAGTGCCTGGATGCACCCTTTTGTGAAGATGGACTCGTCCCACTTGCTCTTCAGCTGCAGGGAAACACCACTGACCTGAGCCCAACACACACCGGACGTCCCCACCCCGGCTCCCCAGAGGGCTCCTGTCACGGGCAGGGCGAAGTTCGGTGGGAGCCAAGGTGCTGCAAGGCGGGTGCCAAGGACAAACAGAACTCTCCGGGAGAAACGCACCTGCCTGCCTCGGTCTCTGCCCCCTCCTCGGGCAGTTTGCATTTTTCACCCTGCCCAACCGAAGACTCCCCGGCGGTGGCCTGCACCCACTCCTGTCAGGGCCTCCCCAGACTGAAAGACAGACTGGTTTGGCACCCCTCCAGAGCCCACACTGGAAGGGCGGGGAGGGGTCTGAAGGCTCCGAGAAGGAAGACGCGCCATTAAAGAGAAAACTGGAAGGATGTTCGGCATCTTCTGAGTCAGAGGAGTTGGCCGGAGAAGGAGGGGACCGTGGCTTCCCAGGGTGTGGCCCCCACCCAGGGAAGCTTGGCTCCGCGAGCCAGAGCCAGCAGGAACAGTCATAAGCAAAGGGGCGCCTTCCAATACTGACCCCTAGTGGAGGCTCAGTAGGCACACAGGATGTCTCCACAGCACACACAGCACGCCCTCACCCCCACCCACCCACATACAGCCTCACCCATAGCAACACTGATGGAAAAGTCATTCATTTCAGCGGTGGTAGGGGCTGACCTGTGGCCCCCTAAAATGCAGATATTGAAGTCTTAATCCTCAAGCTCTCAGAATGTGACTGCATTTGGAGACAGGGTGTTTAAAGAGGTAATATAACTCGTAACCCTTACCTTAACCCTAACCCTAAACTAACCATCTGGTGAGGTCTCTGAACTGCACATACCCTCACAATGTCCCTAACCCCAACCCTAACCATTATTTTGGCCTGAAACCCAACCCTAATCCTAGATCTGAGGAAAGACATAGGTAAATAATTATGTATAAAAGACAGATATGTATATCTATACATCCATATAATTGGAATACTATTCAGCCATAAAAAAGAATGAAATCTTGCCATTCGTAACAATGTGGATGGAGCTAGAGTATTATGCTAAGCAAAATATGTCAGAGAAAGACAAATACCATATGAAAAAAAGCAGGGGGGGTGGAATACATTGAAATGAAGTTATCAGGGTGGGCCATAATCCAATATGACTGGTGTCCTTATAAAAAGAGATCAGGACACCAAAAGACACAGAGGGGAGACCATGTGGGGACACACACAGGAGACAGCCACCTACAAGCTAAGGAGAGAGGCTTCTGACCAACCCTTTCCACACCTTGATCTTGGACTTCTAACCTCCAGAGTTCCAAGAAGACAAATCTCCATTGTTCAAGGCACCGTCTGTGGTACCTGATTATCACAGCCCTGGACCCCCCTGCAAGCGGCATTGAAACTGACAATGTGGGGAACAGGCCCATCCCTATGCAATAGAGGTCACTGTGGAAGGGGCTTCAGACCTCCCAACCTGGAGGGACACATCCCTAGTGTCCATGGCCAACAGGAGGGGTGCCTATGGACTCCCCAAGGTCCACCCTCCAGAACTACAGTCATCCATATCACCAAAGGCCACTGAGCAAGGTCTGGGGGGAGGTCAAGGGGAGACTCCCTTCTCTTCACATCCAAGTGCACACCCGCTGTGGCCTGAAGAAAGCTCTGGAGGACTGAGCCTTTCTCCCACCCCGAGACCCGTCTCCCTCCTTATTATCACCACCGCCTCTACACGGAGGTTAAGCCAAGCCATGTGCTCGAACTCCTATATGACAGACACCTTCTGGGACTCCAAGGAGCCATTAACAAATGTTAGCGTTTGTTCCCAAAACGTTCATCTGATCTCTTTCCCCTCATGCAGCAGCTGCTAGATTTTGTGACCGTGGTTGCTGGGGCTTGGCATCATGCCCATCACCGTTCCCGTGAGTCCTGCCATCAGCGAAGGAGGCTCTTCAGCTCGTTCCCAGCTTAGATGGCACCTTCCCTAGATTCCTCACTCCAATTTGCACTTGTGCTAAATCAGGAAGTTGGACCATAGGGGATAAACCTGACAAACTCAAAGTTGTATGCATAGGCGCTCACCTGGGTCCTGACATCATATCCGCACTGTGTGTTCACAACTTTTTGCTGTAAGAAAAGCAGAAAAACACTGGTCATTTTTGTTATCTTGAGAAGCCAGTGGTAGAAGGCTCTAGAAAAGTCACAACCAAATATCAGCAAACACCTGTACAAATTCCACCATAGCTCAAGGCCTGCAATCCCAATGCCGAGTAACCTTTCATGCTAGGACAAAGGTTGCCAAACTACGTGTGAAGGGCTAGATCATTATTTCCGACCCGCCTATGTAGCAACTACTCAACAACTCTGCTCTCACAGCAGGAAAGAAGATGTTGACGATATATAAAGGAATGCGTATGGCCATCTTTCAATAAAACTTCATTTATTATGGACACTGAAACTTCAATTTCCTACAACTTTCGCCTGCCACAAAATATCCTGCTTTTATTGATTTTCAACCATTTGAAAATGGCTGAAACCATTCCTGGCTCACAGATCACCTGAAAACACAGAGCAGGCCAGACCACGGGTCATAGTTTGCCAATGCCTGCGCTAAGGGGTAAGAGTTCCACTTGCTCAATATTTCACCGTCACAGTGGAGACCTCAGGCGCTGGCCGTGCAACCTCAGCACACTGGAGCCTCTCCTGGGCTGGGGGCGTCGGCCATGTGGTCGTGAGGATGCCCTGCCTGCTTGGGAGCCCCAGGGCCCAGTACCAGGCACACGCACCCAGTACCAGTGCACCAAGAGCTGTGAAAGACTCAGTTCTTCTCAGGCTCAGTTCAGGCAAACATTCGGTGCTCCTTCACAGGTCACCCCAGGAGCCCCCATTTCTGGAACCCAGGGACAGGGCCACAGACCGGGAAAGGAAACAGGTGAAGAAGAAAGAAACGGAGAGAATTCTCCACCACCCCCAGATGGTGAGTACTGCCCACCGCCCCCGTGGGCTTCCGTGCACTGGGCAAAGTTTTCTCCAGAGAACAGTGAGGAGCGCGGCCCAGGGCTCACCACACTCGTAGCATTTTGTCCAGGCACCCTGAGTGACAGCCCCTCGAGGGAGGGACACTACTGGTTTTCTCCTGCCTCACTCAGAAGACTAGAGCCAGGTGGGCCATGCAAAAACGCTCCTGGGACTTTTACACAGAGGATTTCAGAGCAGTGGTGCATGGACAGAGCGCAGGGCACTCTCTTCAGACTGAGTCAGGAACCGCTCCACGCGCCCCGGGGCAGGCCGACTCACCGCAGGGTCCGGCACGCAGCAGGAGAAGGGCACCCCACACTTCTCGCGGCTGTAGCTGGCGCCGCTGCAATTGAAATAGACGTTGAGGTCCCAGTCTTCAGGGCCATAGGCACCGCAGCACTGGTTCTGTGATCACAAAAGCAGAGAGCCATCACGGGCTCTGAGCTGGGGTTGTGGCCGCCCACGGGGTAGCAGACGTGAGAGGTTAAGTGTACCTCCATGTAACACGGAGAAATCAAGGCCCGCCCCACTGACCTCCCGCATGCACCGAGATGCCCAGCGTGGTGACCCAAGTAGCCCTTTAAGAAGGAAACCAGGAAACCTTGGCCATGATCCCAACATGCATGACTGGCTCCCCTCATCTCGGCACGGCACTCAGGTCCAGACCCTCCTCCCCTGGACCTTTCCCCTTACCTCCCCTCAGCCCAGAGCAGAGTCCTCACTCTCCTGAGGCCATAGTCCCTCTGCCGTAGTTCTCCCGGGGGCGGGGGGGGGGGGGTACCAGAGAGGGAACCCCTCCTTGTGGGCAGTGAGTGTGTCTTTCTCCCAAGGAAATTTCCAAGCTGGCCCTCGTTCCTTTGTGTGCCTCTTTACAAAAAACAGCTGCTGGACGTCTACTCCCAAGGACAGAACTGTGACTGGGGTCGGCCCCTGACCTGGGGTCTCTGCCCTCGCCTCCCCCACCAGCCCCCATTATCTGGTGTTCTCGCAAAGACCATCCCCACTCGTCTAAAAAAAACGTAAAACCAAACATACGGAAAACAGCTCGGTGAGGTCGATGGCATCCCAAACCGAGAGCAGATTCTGTTTTTACACGTGTCCTTATTGCTGACGTGGGTGTGGCGGTGATCGCCACGCACACACAACCAGGAATTCTGGTTGTCTTTATGTCTAAGATGAAATCCTATGTCCCCCACCCTCACTCTGCCGTGGTTCCAGCTGCTTTAACGATCACCGTGTATTTCACGGTGAGGAAGCTCTGTGATGTACCGAATCCCTCCGGATAACTGATTTTCAAGAATTTGCAAGGACGGCAGGGGCGAACACTACGATGTCTTTCAGGCCAGTGCAGGGCGAGAGTGCCCCGCACACGGGACAGACACCGGCACGCCCGCAGCGATGTGACAACATCAACACCGCACAGTGAGGGACAGACAGTAGGAAATGGCTGGGATGTGACCTTGCAGACAAACGCAGGCCACTATTACAACACAGGAAGGGCCTCTGGTCACATCAATGGGTTTTGCCGGATCCCAGGACACATGACATGGGGGTAAACAAGTCTTAGTTAACGTGAGAGTAGACTATGGTTATTTTTAATGCTTTCTTGATTATTCTCTTCTCAGAACCAGAGTGTTCCATATGAAGTCCCTGAGGAAGCGAGGTTTTCTGGCAGAGCACAAACAGATCAAACAACAGCCCTGCATAGGCCTGGCCGTGGGGAATAGGTTCTTCCCAGGGTGGGGATGGCTGTGGTCCAAGCCTCCAGGTGTGGCTGCACACAAGGGGACTGAATGCCAGATGGAGTAAAGGCCAAGGCCTGGGACAGCTTAAACACCCCCCTGGAGACATATTCCAGGGAGGTTACATTCCTCTCCATCTGGGGAAGTTTCCTCCAGGCAGCTCTGCCCTCTTAAACAGGAAGGGGAAAAGGTCCCCGGGAGGAAGGGGACAGGAATAGCCTCAGACAGTGAGTCATGGGCCGGTGGGGGGAGACGCTCCACCCCTCGGTACCCATAGCGCCTAGGGACCTGCGGCCGCCTGTGTGGCCAGGGCTGGAGAGATCTGGGCCCCTGGGGGAGGGTGGCCACTGGAGCTGCTGGACTGCCCATCCGATGCAAATGGGGGCGAGCACCCTGCGAACACGGCTGAGCCGCCAGGCACCCATGAACAGGCAAAGCTAAACCGACCAGAGGCAGGAGCAGCACCTCCCAGGGCCTCCCTGCACTCCCCCCCGCCCAGCCCAGCCTGGACCGCAGGCATAGGTGGGGAGCCCGTGCTCTACTGGGGAGGCCAGCATGGGTGGTGCTTACAGCTTTCTGCAGGGAGTCAATGAGGTTCTGCAGGTCAATGTCGTCCCGGTAGGATCTGATGTTGCTCTCGAAGAACTCCCGGAACCGGTCCCGCACCCAGTCCTGGAAGAGGAAGGCCAGCACGGCCACGGCCAGCTCCAGGAAGAAGATGAGCACGATGGTGCCACAGAACTGCATGGGGACGAGCGTGGGAGAGTCATCACATTTGCAGCCTCCAGGCCAGGCGCGAACCCTCGTCAGACCCAAGGCCACCGCCTGCCGCCAGGAGACCGGCGCTGGAGCCCCAGGGAATCCCATGTTACAGGCTGGCAACCCCGCCCTGCCTGTACACAGAGATAACGCATCCCTACCCACATCCCCGCAGCAGGGTTAAGAGTCAGGTGAGGGAAAGGAAGAGACAGCTCCAAGCCACGGTGTCACCCACTTCCCGGGAAGGAGTCTCCCTCTCCCCCGCAGGAAACCCCATCCCGGAAACGAGTGGCTAACCTCCTCCATCAGGCAAGCAGCTCCTTTAGGGCACAGCCTGTGCCCCAGACACAGTACCTGACCACTCTCTTCCCACACGCAACCAACCACGTTGCTAGAAATCTAACCCGTCACCCACACTGTAGGGACACGGAAACTGAGGCTCACTCGGGCGTGTGGCTTGCTTGAGAGCACACTGCTCACGCAGGACACCTGAGTTCCCTGGCAGGTGTCTTCACAACTCCGGAGTCGCCGACGTTACCACTACCTACTCCGCCCGCGTCAAGACTTCTCCAGAAGCGCAGAGCCCCTGTCTGCGACAGCCGTGGGGCATCCTGCAAGGGTCCACCACAGCCCCACACCCCTCCCATCAGGCAGACCTCTGGCCTGCGGCGTGCGCACACTCCCCCGGCCATGATCATCACTGGTCACACTGAGCTCATGCCACAGTGGGTGAAGGTCTCAGAGTTAAGACAGAAGGGAAACAACCGCACACGCACGCATGCACCCTCGCACACGCAGAAGGCCCTCCGAAACCCAACCTCCAGGCACACAGAGGGAAGATACTAAATGCAATATTTTTAATAGAAAACAAAATTAGGGGGAAAAAAACAAACCAACAGTGTTCTGCTTCTTAAATCAAGCCCAAGAAAGAGATGCTTGATCTAATCACTTCGACAAATAATATATTGCAAAACACGATTAGGTGTTTTCCCCACCAGGTGCTATTTAATTTTAACTGAATGCACTTCAACATGAATTTGTATCTAAATATAAAACCAAATTCTTAGTAACTCGCAGTGCTGCCAGGAAATGAAGGATTCTGCATCGCACATCCCAACAGATTCACACACCCTGGAGGAGGGAAATGATTTCCTAACTTTACTGGCAACATCGTCTGATCTTAGCCAAGAAGGGTGAAGGTGAGCGGCGAACAATGCCTTTAGAACTTCTGAGGGAAGTAAAAAGCAGGGGTGGGGGGGGAAGGAGCCCCCCACTTGGCCATCTCTTCCCTCTAGGAGCTGAAAACCAGAGCGGCCCAACTTCTCCAGGTATGAGGAGCTAGGTCATCTGAGTGCTCCCTGAAATCTTACCATTAGGTGACACCAAAGGTGGCCTCCTGCCCGCACTGCTGGGCCCCCTCCGACCAGATAAGGTATAAGCTTGCCCAGCAGAGCCTGCACCCCTACCTCCCAGCCCTCTCCCACCCCTGTATCCGGGGCCACTCACAAACTTGAGCAGGCAGATGTTCTCCCGCAGGGCCCCCACGCAGCCAGCGAACCCCAGCGTGAACATCACCACGCCCACCATCAGGACCAGCACGACAGGGTCGATTCCGTGCAGCCGGGTCACTTTGGTGAGGTCGGACAGCACCCCCTGAAAGAGGCAGAGAAGGCAGGGCAACATCAGCCTCGGGGAGTCAGGGGTGCCCTGGGGGGCTGGGTGGTGTCCAGAGAGAAAATGAGGGCAGGGACCTGTCTGAGAAGGCTCAATCCTCCTATTAAAAGCCAGACCGGAGCACGCAGCATGACCCCTGCCCACCTCAGCTCCCAGGACCCTCACATGGAGCGTTCCTGGGCTCCACCTTGGCTACGAGTTCCTACCAGGCAGACCCCACGGTTTTTTTGTAGCCTGCAGGGTGCCTATGCCAGACCTGGAGTGGGGAAGGGGTGCCGGGGAACCCTATGGCCTACGGTCAAGGCACCTTAGGGCCAGACCCTCACCCTGGCCTCTGGCCATTGGCAGCTTACTCTGCACTCAGTTCAGGGAGAAGCCCACTCTCCTGACATGAAAACAGCTTCAGTATGAACATTCTTGTGGAAAACACCTGCCAAAGGCAGACGAAGGCAGCGCTGTCCACAAAACCTTTGGTGATGATGGGAGGGGTCCTACATCTGCACTGTCCAAAATGGTAGTCACTGGTCACCCGTGCTATTGAACACCTGAGTGGAACTGAGGAACCGAATTTTCATTCGTGTTTCATTTTAACTAATTTAAATACATACAGTCACATGTGGCTAGTGTGAACCAAAACGGACAGAGCAGTTCTCCAGGATTCAGAGGAGGAAGAAGAAAAGAGCAGGGGTAGCCAGGCCTCTCTGCTCAGGGCTCAGCCAGGGGAGCTGCTGCTGTGCAGGCGGGGGCCACACGGTGGCGCTAGGAGTCATGGTTTGCACCGGCTTGCAGGGTTTGTCAGTAGGGCAAAGTGACATTGCACCTCAGCCCCCGCCCTTTAGGGGTTCACAGGCCACCTTGAAGATGCCCAAACCCAAAGGCAGGCCATATTCAGTTCCTAAGGCCATGGCAAGAAAGCCAGAGATCTAAGCGCCCTGCCTCCTTTCCAGAAAGCAAAGGGAGGTTCCACTGAAGCAACAGAGGGTTCTGGGCCTGAGCCTCAAGAGGATGCCTTAGTTCCCAGGCAGGAGCCTGACCCAGTCCACCTTGCTCCTACTCCCTCCCCTATTCTGCCCTCCCTGTAGTAAGGATCCTCTCCAGCTCTCTTGAACCCCCCCAAGCACACACCCACCCGCGGAGCAGAAAGTGGTACCGCAGCTCACGGGGTCTCGTCCCCCCCCTTCAAAGTTTCAACTGTCCCTGTCCTTCCCGACAGTAAGAGCCCACTCTCCACGCCTCACCTCTCTTGCACAGGCAGGGCGAGGAGGTTCACAGGTATGTAAAGACCTGCCTCTGCCCCACAGGGCACCCAGGGGGCATGTTAACACAGCCCTGCTCCTTGATCTCAGGACAAGAACTTCAGGAATAAACACAACTGTGTTCAGGGGCCTGCTGGCTACCAGAGGCACAGACAAGAGCAGAAGGTGGCCCCAGGCCGGCCCTGGACACAGCTGCAGACAAGCCCCCAGGGCCATCTGAGGCTTCTGGGAACAGGAGAGAGGGCTCCCCACACTCATGGAGCTCAAATACCCAACCAGCCCAGTCCTGGCCTTGAGCAGCGACCCTACCATGGGGAAGCAGAGCCAGTCACAGGACCCCAGGAGTTTTCGTCACAACTATCTCTAAGAGCTGGCTGTGTAATGATTAATGGCTACAAACCATTACTGCGTGCAAGAAATGTTTGTCGGGGAGGAGTCTGGAATAAGGAACAATTTAAGCTGAACAAACCTGGTCTGGGCTACCTGATGTCCAGGGTCCCAGTAACGGGGATACCTACCTTTTCGCTCCATGCCCACAGTCCGACTCCAAGGAAGACAACTCCAGCCAACTGCAGGGAGGGGGGAAAGGAGGGAGAGAGGGAAAGAGAGTTAGTTAGGTCCGAAAGCAGCACCATGAACGTGCTTCTTAGAGGAGCGTCCACACTGTTAATCAAGGGATGCTCCCGGCTCATATCCATGCAGGCAGCACGAGGGTAAGGCAAGCCCTCCGTCCCTGCAGATGACAGGAACTGCACCCGGGGGCCAACGGATGGCAAGGCATTCTGGCTAACCCGCACCTACCTTCCCTGAACATTTGGACAAACTTCAACCCCAGTGGCCCCCGTGCTCCAGAGACCAGAGGTGAAGATCTCAGAGCAGAGTCTGTCCTGGAAAAACTATGCAGTCAGAGACATGGGGCCCTGCCCTGTTTCTTCCACATTCTGAAAGCCCACTAACTCATTTCAATGCACAATCTGGTGTAGAAGACGACGTCGCCCTCTGTGACAGCTCCCCAGGTACGTTCACAGGTCCCCGGAGCAGGTGAGCCTCTCTCCAGAGGACCGGGCACCGCTGTGGGGGACGCAGAGCCCGGGGGCACAACTGTGCTCCGTGTTATTAGTTACTGGGTATTCGTTACTGAATTAAAATAGGCCTGTGCTAAACAGTGCATTCACCCCAGAAAGGGAGCACCCCCCAATCCCACGGGGGCTAGGCTGCCTCACGTGTACGAAGAAAGAGCCCCCCCACCCCCCAGGCACCACACAGGTTCCTGAACCAGAGAAGATTTTTCCATATAAAACAAAACACCTGGTCTCTGAAAATTAAGCTGCCTACTTTTCTGCTTAAGTACTTTATGCTGGCATCCGGCTGCCAGTCATTATTACCTCACGATACACCACAGGGCTATGTCTGTCTAGAACCCACCTTTCCGAGGCATATTCTCACACTTTAAGACACTCCTGCCTCCTATGTTCACTGCTGGCCCCAGGAGGCTGGAGTGGGAAGGAGAGGCCCTTTAAAGAAAGCCCCGGGAGGTCTCAACCTCTATGGAATCACAGACCACCTTCAGAAAATGCTTACGCATCCAATATTCTGGATGGAATTTCAGAGAGTTCACAGGCTCCTCGAGGCTGGGTCCCACAGCAGTCTGTGGGCCCCCTGTGAAGATGCCCTGCTCAGACCTGATCTGTCTGTTTTACAAAGCAGAACACAGGCCCCAAGAGGGCCAAGATCAAAACACCACGCAGTGCAGAAGGGCCTAGACCCCACGTCATTCAACTAGTATCGCGTGAGTATATCTTCAGTGCCGGGCACCGTCTCAAGCTCTGGGGCCTGCAGGCAGAGCCCCCCTGCCCGGCTGGGGCTCGCACTCCAGGGAGCGACACACAGTCCTGTGTATACCACACGCCGGCTTTCCTACTTTTCAGTCCTCCCACTGAATTAACTAGTTGCTGGAATTAACTAGTTCCTTTCCCTCCCCAGTATCTATGCTGCAGGGGCAGACAAGCCCAAAGGTGACCCATCACTGCCCATTGAATCCTGCAGACTTCCCTCCCCGCCATTCCGCCAGGTCCCCAGTGACTGACCCTCTTGTCAGAGCTGGAGGTCAAGTCTTTTTTTTTTTTTTCTTTTTTTTTCACTTTATTTGACCTGACCAGACACAGCTGGTCCTTCCCTCCTACGCTAAGGCGCTCAGCTTTGGGGGCACGTAATGCTGTCACTCCTCAGCCTCCCCTGCTGGCTCGTCCTCCTCCAGGCACATCCACACGCTGGCCTCAGCCTGGGCCTCCTGTCCTCCCCGGCGTCCTCTAGGTGAGGCCATAAGTCACATGGCCTGACATAGCATGTCTACACAGCTGACCCATAAATCCCAATCTCCAGCCATAGCGGCTCCCGGGTCAAATACCCTATGTCCACCTGACTTGTCCACATATGATGGGTGACAACCCTTGCTCTCCCAGCCCCAGCCCCTGCCAACTCTTCCCCTTCTCATTAAATGGTACCACGGCCACCTACTCCGTTGTTTAGATCAGAAAACCTACACCTCTCATGCCTGATGCCTCTTTCTACCCGACTCCCATTCACCCTGCCCTCTGTTGGTTGCACCTTCAAAATACTTAGCGCATCCGACGCTCTCTCCCTGACTCTCTGCTCCTACCTGTCCATGCTCCACCCCTGCAGGTCTGGATCCTGCAGGGGCCTCCTCACAGGTCCCTAAAGCAACTAGAGCAGTGCTTTAAAAACATACATCGGGTAACTCCCCTCCTCAAAACTCTCCAACTCACTTCCTTTTACACTTAGAATAAAACTCCTTGCCATGGCCCACCAGGGCCTAGGCAGCCAGGCTTTGGCTCATACAACTCTACTCTCCGGGCCAGCCTGGCATTGTTACTGTTTCTGGAACTCGCCAAACTCGTCCCTTCCCTCAGCCCAGAATGTTCCTCCATGTCCCTTTCGGGCTTCCTCCCTCACTTCACTCAGGTCTCCTCATTTCATCTCCTCAGAGACCACCCGAGGTGGACAGCTCTCCATCTTTCAGTCCTGACCTCCTTTTCTGCTTGATTTTCTTCACGGCACTTCCCGTGGACCACATGAGCTGTATGTCTGTCTATTGTGTCTCTCCCACTTAAGCCCAGAGATGTTTTCTGTTTTGCTCAAGGTTGCATCCCAAGAACTTGGAGAAGGACTTGGCTATGTTAGGTACAGACTAGGCACAAGTGAGTGAGTCACCAGGGTTCCGAGACCAGGGTGGTCCTTGCCCGCGGTCTCCGGCTCTCCTCCCAGACATGCTCCCAGGTCTAATTCCCTCCAAATGCATTCAGAGCAAACGAGGGTCAAGCAAAAGCCCAGTGTGGCCCAAGTCCATCATCAAGTCCTACAGAGGCATTAGGATCAGGACAGGGCCTGGAGGCTTGTCCTTCCCTGTGCCCCTGCCTAACCACTTTCCACGACAGCCTGCCTACCACCTGGCACAATGGAGGGCAGTGAGAGAATCCTGCCATCCCCCACCCCCCTGCCAACCCCCGAAGACCCCTGGCTGAGTCATGGCCAGCTCCCTCCACTGAAGCACAGATTTCCTTCTCTCACAACTGGGCACTAAGAAAAGGGCTCATGGTTTGTTCCATTCTGTTTTAAAGAAAGAACTAAAGTTAACTTGCATCAGAAAGACAGGAGGAACCGGCAGCGTGGTGGGATCACATGTTAGATCATGGGTTCTGTGAACACTGGCCCCAGGCAGGAACTTTGGGGGCTGATAGTCATTCTAGAGATAAGGAGACTGACGGAGGACCAGACAGGGGAAGTGGCCTGTCTGGGAGCTCACCCGACAGCCCCGTGGAAGAGCCAGGACAGGGCACTGGCCAGCTTAACCCAGCTCCCAACGGGGCCTCTTCTCTGGATCTCTCTGGGGCAGATGGTCCACGGGGCAGGGCTGTCGTCCCTGGCTGCCAACCATCTGGGAGTGACAGTTCAGCTGGGTGCTTTCCAGATTCCGAGTAACCTCCTTTGTCTCTCTTTTATGACCTGATCAAATTCCCTCCCAAAGGATGGGGCCTAATTCCCGCTAAGCCCAAAGGGAGGCCGGCCTTGGACCATGAGGTATGCACACCACTGTGGTCACCATGGCAAGCAGGACCGCTCTTTTCTGTGTTAAACACTTAATACACTGAAAGGGCCCCTTCCACACCCCGTAATACTGGCGCTACTACCCCATCTTTCAAGCAGGAAAGCTCAGAGGCAGAACAATTCGGTTCTTTGCCCGAAGTCACACAGCTGGCTGGTGGCAGGGTTAGAACCAGACCCAGGCGTCTCTGACCCTCCTGCCAGCACGTTATCCCACTGACCCCCAGGCCAGAAAGAGCAAGCGGCAGCCAGAGCTCTCCACCACAGGAGCAGGCACGGGGGCCCGATGGCACGGGGGTTCCACAGAAGGGGCTTTGGGCCGTGCAACTCTGAAGCCAACCACCCGTATCCTCGGGTGGTGAGGCTCATTCTGTGTCCCAACTAGAGTGGGTGGCCGGGGAGCAGGGCCTCTTTGGGTGTCACTGTAAATGCTACGGACCTCTCCACCCTAGGCAAAGCCCCCCCCCACCCCCCTCCCCCCACGGAATTAGGTGAGGGTACCTCTTGGGGCACTCCTGGGCTGGGAGCCACACAGAATCTGCTCACCATGTGAGCAAGCCTGTGGCACCTCACCCAAGCACGTTCAAGTGACAGTGGAAGTGTAGACACCTGGCCAGGCCCGGCTGGACGGGAAGAGGGTGCCAACACCAAGCAGCTCAAAAGCAGCCCCTGATCACCCACAATTTAGCGGCCTTAGCCTCTTGCAAGACTGCATTTCGGTGTGTGTCAACGTACTTTTAGGCAATTCTTGCAGGTCCCAGAGGCCTCTGTGCAGTGAGTTCAAGGCAAACCACCAGCAGCAACGCAACCTTTTCAGGCTCTGCCCACTGGCCTGTGGTTCTTGCAAATCCCCCGGCTGTCAGAGGCTGACATTCACAGGGATGCCTACGGGAGTCCTAGAGAAAAACCCAGAAGGACACTCGAGAGGAAGCCAAACTCAAAGCAGACCAGACCAGTGCTGAACAAACAGCACAACAAGCCAGCTGGTCCTGGTTCTAGTCTCCACTCTGCAACTTCCTGGAGACAGGACTTCATGCCAAGTCCAGGAGCTCTCTGTGCCTATGACTTCCTCTAGAAAATGGGGACGACCCCTCCTGGGTCATAGCAGGGTTCTAAGGATCACACGTGACATGCTCACCCCAGGGCATGGAGCCAGTCCAAGTGAGCCTGGCCCTCCTGCAGGGGAGGGGAGCAGAGCAGAGGCATGGGGGAGCCTTCCAGACGCCACCAGCCTTTGGACTGAAGAGTCTCTGTGCCCAACCCCCAATAGCTCCCAGCTCGAGACTTTGTCCGAAGACAAAGTCCTCCTTTCCAGAGGCATCTCTTTTATTGGGTCTCAGGAGACAACAGTGAATTAGAGTTTAGGGAAACAGGGTCTCTGGAGGCTTTTGAAGCAAGATAAGAAAGAATGATGGAAAGAAAACAGGACAGAGAGTGGAAGAAGCCATAAGAGAATCTCAGCTCTGTTTCTAATTCACCCTGTGGCTTTGAGCAAGCCATCCCTCTCTTGGACCTCAGTTTGCCAATCTGCAAAACCGAGCAGTTGGGAGGCCAATAGTCTCCAAAGGCCTGTACACCTCCCGCTGCCTAAGCTTTGCCATCACAAATCATGCCAGGCAGAGACCCGTGGTCCTGGCGCTCTCCAGAACAGGAGACTCTGACCCTAGAGCCGGAGTTCCGAGAACACCAGAGATGTTCCAGTCACTTGAAATGCTAACGATACAAGTTATTGGCCAGAAAGAATGCCAGAGGGCACACACGCTGGACCCAACCTCACCCTGAGAGCCCAGGTGGCTGAAGGGGAGTCTCAGGATCATCTGTGGGGTTAGGAAGCCTCACCCCTCTAGACTGTAGCCACTCTGAACGGTCACCAATGCAGGGGATGCCTCCTTCAAGTAGTCCCACATTCAGAGAGTCTGAACTAAGCCACTTCCCAGTGGGAGTCTGGAAGGTCTGGGAGCCGGAAGGGATGCTGGAGCCCAGCTTCCTCATTACAGAGGGAAACAGAGCCCAGGGCAGGATGGTGCCTTGCGCAGGGTCACACAGCTATCACACACCAGCTTTTCCTCTTGCCGGAAGGGCGGTTCTGAAAAAAAGAAGCATGTGTGCCCTTCCCAGCACAGCCAGCAAACACATGCCAGGGGCCCCAGTGAGAAGTAAGGACTACCCAGAGGACTCCGGGGGCGGTTTCCACAGATGTCTCTGAGTTTCCCGATAACAGACAGCCCACCCCGAGCCCCACCCAGGAATCAGACTGTATCAAGGTCTTTGAAAGGAAGGAAGGAGGAAGGGCAGAGTCATCCAAGGGAGGTTATAGGCTGCTCTCCAGGTAACAGAGAGAAGGAACCCCAGCCCAACCCAGCCTCAGCCTCACCTTCTCCCAAGGTTCTGCCCTTGCTGGCACAGTTCAGTGATTAACAGTGGGTAGAAAACCAAAATACTAAGGCCAGCAGCTGACATTTCTGTAAAGGGCCAGATAGTAAATATTTTCAGCCTTGTGCTGGGTGATCTCTGTTTCAACTACTCAACTCTGCTTTTATAGCAGGAAAGGAGCCATAGATAATATGTAAATGAATGGGCAGGGCTGTGCTCCAATAAAGTTGTATGTGCAAAAACAGGCAGGGAGCCAGGCCTGCAAGCCGTAGTCTGCCAAATCCTGCACTAAACTATCACACTAAAACCATCTGGACCTCAAGACGAAAGACAGGATTTCCTTTAGCTCGGCCACACAAACCCCAGAGCATCCCTATAATTCTTGTCTCCAACTTGGGATAGTTTTTATATTACCTGAACAGGTCATAGTAGCCTAAAACTATAAAAAATCCCAAACGATACAGCCCCACAATGGACTATTATACAACGAGAATCAACAATCTACAACTACATACAACAGTGTGAATGAATCTTACACGCAATATTTAACAAAAAAATGTCAGATTCAGAAGATACTACACTGTTAAAGGCGGTGTCACGGACTGAATGTTCGTGTCCCCCAAAATCCAATGTTGATGCCGTAATTCCCAATGTGATGGGAGTTGGAGGTGGGCCTTTGGGAGGTAATTTAGGTTAAATGAGGTCATGAGGATGGGGCCTCCATGATTAGTATCCTTATAAGAGGAAGAGAGACAAGAGCACCCTCTGCCCTGTAGACACAGCAAGAAGGCAGCCGTCGGGAAGCCAGCGAGAGACCGTTCCCCAGAACCCAAGCATACTGCACCCCAATCTCAGACTTGCAGCCTCCAGAAATGTGAGAGATTAATAAACTTCTGTCATTTAAGTCAGCAAGTTTATGGTATTTTGTAATGGCAGCCTGAGCGGACCAAAACAAGAGGAATGCTTCAGAGGAAAAACTACATCTAGCATCTGATCAAAAGCTACTAGACAGGAGTGCCTGGCTGCCCCAGGCAGTAGAACGTGCTACTCTCGATCTCAGGGTTGTGATTTCAAGCCCCACATTGGACATGGAGCCTACTTAAAAAACAACAACAACAAAAACAGTACTTACACGGGCAAGAAGGGAAAATAAATGTGATCTATAACAAGGAAAAATATTCAGTAACTAGAAAAAGACACAAACATTACAGGGGAGATGGAATTAGCTAAGACTTTAAAAACAGATATTTTAGGGGCACCTGGGTAGCTCAGTCAGTTAAGTATCCGACTTATGATTTCAGCTCAGGTCACAATCTCATGGTTCCTGAGTTCAAGCCTCGTGTCCAGCTCTAGGCTGGCGGTGCAGAGCCTGCTTGGGATTCTCTTTCTCCCTCTCTCTCCCCAACTCATTCTCTCTTGCTCTCTCTCAAAATAAAAACTTTTTAAAAATCTTTAATAAAAATTTTTTTTTAATAACACAGATATTGTACATATTCTTGAGGACTTAAAGGGAAACATAAACATAATGAGGAAAAGAAATAGAAAACAGAAGATCCAAATGAACTATTAGAAATAGAAAATACAACACTGGACGTTAAGAATTCACTAGATGGGTTTAATAACAATTGGACACTATAGAAAAAAGGATGAGTCAATTTAAAGACAAAGCAATAGAAATTATTTGAACTCAGGGGCAGGGGTTGGGGCGGGGGGGGGCGGGTGGCAATGAACAGAGCCTCAGTGACCCATAGACTATAAGGGGCCTGAGAAGAAAAAGGGGAGAGGTGTGTATTTGAAGAAATAATGGTCAAAGGAGTCCGAAATCTGATGACAACTATAAACCCACAAATCCCAAAAGCCCAATGAACCTCAAACAGAATAAAGAAAACCACACCAGCCCATATCATAATAAAACCAAAATCCAGGAATAAAGAGAAAACTGTTGAAGTGAGCCAGAAGGGGGAAGACAGGATACATTCCATACAGAATATGCATATACAAGGTATTTTAACCAAACGAAATGAAAACATATCGAAATGTGTGGGATGCAGAAAACAGAGAGCATCAAATACCTATACTAGGAAAGAAGATCTAAAATCAATGATCTAATTTTCTGCCTTAAGCAGCTAGGAAAAAAAAAACAACCAAGTAATCTTAAAATAGGGGAAAGTGAGGAAATAATATAAACAGGAACAGAAATCAATGAAATAGACTGGAAACAGATAGTGGGGATAGCTGCACGGCAAGGTGAATGTACTTAATACCACTATGCATGGAAAAATGATTCCAGTGATACATCATTATATGTGTCTTACTACAATTTGAAAGATAAAATTTTAAATAATTTTTAAAGGGACGCCTGGGTGACTCAGTCGGTTGAGCATCTGACTTCGGCTCAGGTCATAATCTCGCGGTTCATGGGTTGGAGTCCCATGTTGGGCTCGGTACTGACAGCTCAGAGCCCGGAGCCTGCTCCAGATTCTGTGTCTCCCTCTCTCTCTACCCCTCCCCCACCTGAGCTCTGTCTCTCAAAAATAAACATTTAAAAAAAAATTGTAATACAATAATTTTAACATCTTTAAAGACATTAATGAAACGAAAAACAGAAGAACAAGGGAGAAACATGACCTAAACTAAAAGAAATCAGATAGATAAGAGAGAGGGTCAATTGTAAGAGGGACAGGAAGCAGATGGACAGTGGCCTGAGGAAGGGGTACAAGGGAATGACAGCAGAGGAGCACAGAAAAGTTTCTGAAGTGCTAGAAAGGTTTTCTATCTTCGCTGGGATGATGGTGGTCTCATGGAGTATACAGCTGTCAACTCATGGAACTGTACTTGAAGTGAGTAAATACCATTCTATTGAATTTACACCTCAATAAAGGGGATATTTAAAAAGTATTTCTGGGGGGCGCCTGGGTGGCTTAGTCGGTTAAGCGTCTGACTTCGGCTCAGGTCATGATCTCATGGTTCGCAGGTTTGAGCCCCGCATCAGACTCTGTGCTGACAGCTCGGATCCTGGAGCCTGCTTCGGATTCTGTGTCTCCCTCTGTCTCTGCTCCTCCCCTGCTCTCAACTCTGTCTCTCTCTTTCTCTCAAAAATAAATGAAGATTTAAAAAAAAATTTTTTTTTTAAAAAGTGTTTCTGGGGAAAAAAAGAAGGTACAACCAAGATAGGAATAGGGCACTCCCACACACAAGACACGGCAGTAGACTGGGGCATGCCAACTGGGGAAGGATGCCCTTCCATTTACTGGGGAAGGATGCATAGTTATACACACCACCAGCTACCCAGATTTGACACTAACCTGTGAGCACTCAGTAATCATATGTGCTGGGCAATGACCATCGCAGAGCCCCATGAGCGGCCCTTCCTCAAGCCTGCCACGTGCTCAAGGGAGATCAGGAGCTGAAGCCCTACAGGGAGTAAGCATCAGGGTGTTCTAGTGGAATCTCTGATTAAGCAATCTTGCCCTCTGACTTGGCAAGTGCAAATGTAGAAAAATACACACTCACACACCCCATGTGCCAAGAGATAAGGCAGTCTATTTCCTATGAATTGGGGCAGCCCTTCGAGAGAAGTAATTTTGACAGTATAAATATGTCAGTCAGGTCAAAACAGCATACACACCTTCTGACCCATTTAATCTCACTCCTGGGAATCTATCCCAGCAAATAATTTCCCTGCCTTGCCCGAAGGGAGGAATCTGTATTACACTAACCAGTCACTGCATCCTTATCTAGGATAGTAAAAAAAAAAAAAAAAAAAATATTGGAAACAACCGAAATGTCCAATATGGGAATTTCCAAAAATACAATCAAGAAGACTCTGTGGCGACCTAGAATGTTCTAGGCTAGCTGATGCTGACGTGAAAACGCTGACCTCACGACTACAAGGATTCTCTCACAAAGATGGGAGACCACGTGCAACTGAAGACAGAACAGAGCCTGAGGAGGGAACTCGGTAAAGCGGGGTGCCTTGGGTAAGCTTCTAGAATTTCCATGCAATTACAAAAGTTTGTTAAATAAAACTTGAAGAGAAAAAAGGTACCACTTCCCAGGAGTGGAAGTGAAAATACACTACACATATTATTAAAACACTAGACTTTCTTTTTTAATTAATGTATTTATTTTTGAGAGAGAGAGAAAGCGCAAGGGGAGGAGGGGCAGAGAGAGGGAGAGGGAGAATCCCAAGCAGGTTCTACACCGTTGGCACAGAGCCCGACGTGGGGCTAGAACCCACAAACTGTGAGATCATGACCCGAGTCAAAGTCGGACGCTTACCCGACTGAGCCACCCAGGCGCCCCTGGACTTCCCTTTTTGATTGACCTAATCACCCAGAGACAGAAGCAGAGAAACCACATGGACACCAGGGGTCAAGCCTTGGGGTCTGGTGTTACATGGACAGAGTTCAGCTCAAATAAGGGCAAGTCTCCGTCAGTCAGAGGGATCCAGAGACATTAGCTCTGCAGGATGTGGGGAGTCTGCTATCAAAGGAGGAGCGCAGTCAAGTCCAGACACAGAGAAGACAACCCTCCACCCACACAGATGCTGGGGGAGGGGGAGGGAGCTGCCGGTTCAGTCCTTCCCCAGCAGACTCGCTTTGCCTCTCTGCTTTGCCTCTCTCGAGTAGGGTGACCGCACATCCTGGTTTGCCTGGGACAGTCCTGAGATACATCCGAGATCCGTCTGAGAACTCTTAATAAGCTCTCTTTCACTCTTAAAAAGTTTCCCGACTCCAGCCATAAATTACATATTCACCCGTGTCAGGGGAGGCCTTTGTCACTTTGAAGGAAGGCACCTGAAGCCACTCTGGTCACAGCACAGATGCCCACGACTCTCCTCTCACCTAGAAACAGGCTGCCCATTGGGCTCGGAGGCCAATTCCCGCACTTCGCAAGCAGGGAAGCTGCGGCGGAGACCTGCCCGAGTCGCTACAGCGGCCGGCCAGTGGCAGGGGGACTCTCTGGCCCGTGTAACACAGGCTTATTGTCTGTGCCACAAGGGGCCTCAGTTCTCCACTTTTAATCCATCTCTGAAATAGATCCAGGCAGGGGCTTTATCTGAACCTGTGCAGATTGAACTCAATGCTGTGGTGGGAAGCAATCCTGGGGTTCAGACATCATCTGAATGATTCCCTCCAGAGGATTCACTCAGCAAAACCAAGAGAGCTCAAATTCTTTTTGGAACCAGGTGGGGTGAAAACAAAGAAAAGGGCTCTATCTGGTGCCGCCTCCAGGGTATACCTGACAGCAGCTGCCCCTCCCCTGCAAGTCAAAGGAGACTGCTTTTTCATCTGAATTGTGGGCAAGTATACGCAATATAAAATGTAAACTCCGCAACCATTCGTAAAAGTACGGCTCAGTGGCGCCCAGTACACAGTGTTGTGCACTGTGCATTGCCTCCACCTTACAAAACCAGCGCTCGGTACCTACTCAACCCTAACGCCCCACTCTCCCCTCCCCGGCCCCTGGCCACCACCATTCTACTTTCCATCCTGAAGCCTCTGACTACAAGGTTCTGCACACAGGTGGGATCATACAGTATCTGTCCTTTTGTGATGGGCTTATTTCACTTGGCGTATGTCCTCGAACTCACCCATGTGGTGGCGTGCGTCAGAATTTCCTTCCTTTTTAAAGGCTGAAAAATATTCCATTGCACATACGGAGCACATTTTGTCGATTCATTCATCTGTCAGTAGACGCTCGGGTTGCTTCTATCTTTTGGCCGTTGTGAAGAACGCTGCTATGAACACACGTGTGCAAATAGCTCTCTGAGACTCTGCTTTCAATTCTTTCGGGTCTATTCCAAGTGAGGAATTGCTGGATCATACGGTACTTCTATTGTTCACACTATGAGGAACCTCCCTACTGTTTCCCAGAGTGGCTGCACCAGTTTGCATTCCCACCAACAGTGCACGAGACTTCCAATTTCTCCACATCCTCGGCGACATCTGCCACTTTGGGGTGTGTGTGTGTGTGTGTGTGTGTGTATAACAGCCATCCTAATGGGTGTAATTTGGTATCTCCTTGCGGTTTTGATTTGCATTTTCTTAAGTCAGAGTGATATTCTGCACTTGAAACAGGTCTCATTAATACAAGCAAAGAATGACTATGATTAAAAAAAAAAAAAGAAAAAGAAAAAGGTAGAGGGGCACCTGGCTGGGTCAGTCGGTAAAGCATGCAACTCTTGATCTCAGGGTCATGAGTAGAGCCCCATATTGGGCATGGGGCCTACTTAAAAATAATGAATATGTACATACATACAATTTTTTTTGTTTTTTAAGTAGAAAGTGCTAGTGTCCTTGAATGCTGCACTGTTTCCCGGACAGCCCCGTGAGAAGAACCGCATGAGGCCCAACCCCATGCTCACTCTATACACACACATCAGCTCCGTCCACATTTCTCACCCCAAGCGAATATTAATGGTCCCTTGGGGAAAAAATCTCAGTCCCGAACTGTAGGTAGGGAGCTTTAAAAAAAAAAAAATAAATAAACCCTGTTCAACTGTTACAGGTGTGTGCTGGTACACAAGTAATTCTGAACGGGGCCAAGTGCCCAATAAAACCTTGTGTTTGTTCCAGCACCTAGAATCGGGCACAGAAATGACAGGTTGCTTCTGCATAATTGAACCTGCCTGCTGGGCCCAGGTCTGCCAGCAAAGCCGTAGTCCCATCCCGCTGTGCACTGCGAATTCATCGAAACAAAACAAATACAAAAACACTCTGTGCAAAACAACCTATGCTTTGCTTCAAAATAATCGAGGGTGACAGGGGAGGATATAAATTTTCAAAGACTGGCTAATGAGTTGGTAACTGCTGAAGCCACGTGATGGGAACATGGAGGTTTGTCAGACTGTTCAATCTTGGTATTTGCTCTATGTAAAAAAAGAATACTTTCTCGGAGTCTCTGAGGAGGTAAAGCTTGGCATAGGGTTTTACACATTTTCAGCAACCTCGGGAGGCAGCCAGCAGGCCTGTGCCATCGATATTTCACAATGAAAACGCGAAGACTACTCAGTATCACTCAGCGCGGGTCAGAGTCCAGACTGGCACCGGGGTGCCCCCCGCTGCACCCACCATGCTCTTCCCTGAAGGCTCTGCACCCCACTTCTCAGGCCTCACCCCACACTTAAGCTCCTGTGCAGAAGACAGGAGATAACTGCTAGGGACCCAGCAGGGAGGCGTCTGGCCACCCTCGCACTTTCCCAGCCAAGCTCTCTCGTGCCTCGTTTTCCTGGCTGTTCCTTTTTGTCCCCTCCTGTTCTGCCCCAGTGCACACCAACTGAGAAACAGACTCTCGGCCACACATCGGCAATCCTGCAGAACGCCGATAACACTGCAGCCCTTTTCAATCAGGCAGAGTACAACTCGGAATTCATGAACTCTCCTATTCGAATCTGGGGCTGCCGAGGTGTTACTGGGCAAGTTGGTAAAGCTTCCCAAGAGCCAAGAGTCGGTTCTGAAAAGAATGTGAAGAAACAGGGCATTAGCGGGCCCTCAGTTACAGCAGCGGGAAGTTTCGCTCTAGCTGAAAAATTCAGGATGACCTTCGAAGGTCAAGGCGCCAGACCAAGCAAGCACAGCCTGGGGGGTGGGAGAGAACAACACGGACAACTGGGCGTACAAGTGTCCAAAGTGTCAGACTGCCTGTCTGCCACCTGGCCCTCCACCATACACCTGGCCTGTGGGTGGGGCCTCCGGGTGGGGCCAGGCCGGGAGCCCTGCAGATCCAGGGAGCCACACACTGCGAGGGTGAGGCAGCCTCCGTCCTCCCATCAGGAGAAGCCCAAAGGAAACCCATCGAATGTCCTGTATTGCCTTATTTCGAGGAAAATGACAAAGTTGCCGGAGACAGACAGGCTGAGCACAAAGACGTGGGGTAAACAGCCACGCCACTGAATCCCACCCTGTTTCTGCAGGACAGACACATACAAAAAACCCCAAAACTTTGAGATAAACCATCAGGAGATGATGCTATAATATCAAGGGTGAAAGCTGGGAAGTCTTAACGCAAGTCTGCCTTGTTCTCAAGAGTTCGAGTCCAAACAGGGCATGCCAGAAATCCACAGGAGAGGCAAAATGTGGCATCACGGCCACTCATTCTGTCCCTCCCTCTGCACATGCCCCCACCCAGATACTGATAAGCAATGCTTGCTTAAGGTGTAAGATCGCGTCCCCGCACCCACCTGCATAGACTCAGTGTCTGCTTCTCCTGGACCTACCCCCCTCGCGACACACACATGCTAGGATACCTCCCGTAATGCCTTGACCATCTCCAGCTAGTGCTCGATTTTTCTGCTCTTCTTTAGGGCAGAGCCCTTGAAAGATCTGTCATGAGTCATAGTCTCCACTGCCCCACATCCCACTGGCTCCTTGGCCAGCTCCAGGTGGGTTTCCATCCCCCAGAGCACACAGCAGGTCTGGTCCAGGTCACCCACAACGTCCACTGTGTCAAGGCCAATGCCAATTTTCTGTCCTCATCCTACGTCACGCCCCTGTGGCACAGCTGACTGTTCCTCTGTCCTTGAGAGGCTTCTATGATACAAAGTCTCCTGTCCACCCACTCACAGCCAACTATGGAGCCGACTTTCCTCTTCAGGGTCCCCTCTAGCACCCCAGGACTTGACCTTCACACCCCTCCCTCCTCTTCTCAGTCAGCACTCTCTCCCTCAAAGACCTCATCTAGCGCCCCCGCCACCGCCCCGATGGTAGCGAAGTCTTTCATCTCTAGGGTGGTCGCAGACAGGAAACGAACATCTCCATGTGGCTAAGAGACCATCCTCCCACTTCTGTCCCAAAAATCTATCTCAGAACATGAGACCCCCATCCATCCCTTCACTCTGCAGAATCATTCCAAAATCAGATCCAACTTATAACCTCAGAGTTACTGAAAGTAGAAAATAATTCCAACTACCTACTGAGAACTGTAAGGTCCTACATGCCCTGGCTCCTTCATGACTCTGTCCTTCCTCGTGTCCCCTTCTCCCTTGTACTCGCTGAGCTCCAGCCACAAGGCCCAAGTGTCTTGCCCCTGCCAAGCGCAGTCCTGCCTCAGGGCCTTTGCAAATGCTGCTCTTCTTGCCTATAGCTTTCTTCCCAGACCCCCACCGGCTGCCTCTTCACTCGTACTCTGTTCTCAGTCCTTAAGTCATCTCCTCAGAATGCCCTTCCCTGACCACCCTAGCCAAGGAGCTCCCTACTCTGTTGCTCAGTAGACTACTGCCATTACGGGTTACACACAAGCACCACAAGGAACAGGGCTTTATTGCCTGTGTCCACTCTTACCTCCCAGAACCTAGAACAGGGCCTGGCCCACAGTCAAAAGGGCACTAAGTGCCCTGTTACCGACGTTTCATGGGGCTCATTCCCAGGCAGGGAAGCGGGAAGACAGACATGCGTGTGGGCCAGAGTTTCAAACGTTCCTAAACCTCCAAGGCTCAGGTAGGGGCCCATTAACCTGGTTTTCAATCACCTTGGCCTTCCCTGTCACTGTACTTAACAGTCTATTTTATAATCGACTTGTCGCTGGTTCTGCCAGCGGCCGGGGAGGGGGGGCAGGGCTCATTAACCCTGCCCACCTTCTGCACAGCCTCACAGGGGGCCTGGCAAATCAACAGTTCGTGAAGAATCACGATCTACTGAATAAAAGACTAAGCGGCCACTCTCGATAACTCACCCAGAAGACGATGTTGTAGCTGAAAAGGAGGTACTTATACCAGCAGCTGACCTCGGCGTTAGAGTATCTATAATAGTGCATCTTCCGAGAGGCAGGATCTGTGGACAAACATGGGAGCAGTGAGATGACAGGGTCACTTACAATAACATCTCCCCCAAACCTGCTCCCCAAGAAAGAGCAAAGGTGAGGCTCATACACAGACTCCAGAAATCTACCCAAACTGTCTCCCCGTGTTCGTGCACGGGTTCAGGCTTCAGTTTACTCTCAATGCCAGCTATATAGACTGGGCAACAACCACATTCCTTCAACTCTCCAAAAACAGCCCCGAAAATAAGAAGAGATTTCTGAAAGAACGCAGAATGTCGGTGTTCAAAGTGTCCCCTGAATTCCAGGCCTTCCCAAACATCTATCTCATCTCTCCATTGGGTGTTGCTGGTTCCAACTGCTTGGCAGAGGAAACAGGAGTTAGGAAGGAAGGTTGTGGGACTTGCCCAAGGATAAGACAAAAAAACCCGACAGGGCCCAGGATCTGAACCCAGGACAGCGGGGTCCCCAGTCCACGTCCTCTCCACCCACCACTACCCACGGCAGAGGGGCCAGGAATAGAGGGAGTCACCAAAGAAACGGGGGCACTGAGAGGCACGTCTGGGAAGGAGAGATGAAAGGCAGGCATGATCTAACCGAGGCCAGTAAAGAAGCCAGAATTAAGGCTCCGTATTCGTTCATCCAACATTTTCTGAGATGACCTCCCAAGCTCTGACCTCACAGAGGTGAGAAAGGTGGACAGACCCCAGGAGCATACAGCAGCCAGCATTCACCCATGCCTGTCTCCCCTCCCTCGCCTGCTTAACCTGCCCTGCAACTCGCCCACCACCGTTTTGGCCTCCAGAGGCTGTGGGTAAAAGCTCAGACTCCAGAATGCTCTGTGAACTGCACAGAGGGTGAAGTGGGGGGCACTCTTTTTCTTTTTCATCCATGTTCATCCCCCAAAGCCCCTCAGAGAATCCTACAAAAAGGTGCCCTCAAAAGGGAAATCTCAGGACCTGGCCCGCCTTTACCTGATGGGAAAGGTGGGGGGGGGGGGGGGGGGGGGGGTCTCAAGCTGACCCCCAGGAGGCAGGATCCAGGGTTCACCCCCAGGCCCCAGTTCACCTCCCACTTCCTGGGGTGAGGGGAGGGGCACATCATAACAGGGCCCAAGGCAAAACCAAACAAGGCTACTCCAGCAGTGAGGAGACAACCCACTCACAACTGCCGGGAAGAATCCAGCTACTGCCGCCTTGCCGAGGAGTGGCTGCTGCAAAATCCCTTCCTGTGAGGCAGCCTCAGTGGCCTGGCCACGGGGCTCGTAATGTTCTGAGAAAGTGGTGCCAAGCAGGGACATGAAAACCACAGCCCTCTGGAGATGAGTGCTGTGCCAGCTCAACCCTCCTGGCCACGGAGCAGAATCAACAGGCACCGAAGCCTGGACACCACGGTCTGCTCACCTCCTCCCTCCGGGAGGGATGGGCGAGTCTGGCCTGTCGGGCCTCAAACACCAGCCAGGAAGGGGACAGCAACCCGGCAGCCCCCTGTCCCCACCATCAGAGCCGCGCTTGCACAAAACTCCCCTCCGAGGATGAGGATGAATGTGATCCCAGGTACCGAAGGACACCGCTGGGGACAGGGCACACAGGAGGCCTGAACGCAGCCTGGGCCACGCAGGGCGGCTACAAGGAGACCACCGGGGGCTCTCAGGCCGAGACTCCTTCCTTCGGCAATGCGACCCGACCCTGGGCAAGTTCCTGCCCTCTCAAGGCCTCAGCATCCTCAACTGAAACTGATCCCTGATGTCACTGGTGTTGAGAGACCCAGCTGACAGCATCAAACGACTTATCCTAAACACAGATCTCAAGGCCTTACCCTCTGCACGTTCTGATAAGTGGGGCTAGGCTGGGGCCCAGAATCTGCATGTTTGACAACTTCTGACTCGCCTAACGTACTATCAGCCCGGGCACCATGGACTGCGGTCCCTCTGGGGATCCTACAAAGGCAGAAGGACCCTGCTAGCTGTAGGGACACAGGACAGACTAGGGCTATGGTAGCGACGGCTCTTGGTAGGCAACTAACTAAAAGGGAACCAACATTCACCCATTTGTGTTTCACAGATTACAAAAACCTCAAAGCACTAAGTTTTCGTCCAACTTCAGATGACTGGCTTCATGCATATAGAAAAAAAAAAAACAAAAACAAAAACTTTTTTAACCTAAATCTCAGGTAAGTTCCTCACAGTGAAACAGTCAACTTGGCTGAAAATGCCCCAGAAGGCAGGAAAATGTTCGAAACGGTAGAAACCCTATTTCTTTTTATGGACAAGACAAGCCTGCTCCTTAGAACTGTCAAATACAGTCCCCTCTTCTTCGTGGTTCCTAGAGACGCCTGGAAGGTGGATGGCCATATGCTCCATAGAACGGAACCCCAGAGACTGGGGAGGGCTACTCGGGCATGGTACCCAAAAGTTCAGGAGTCCTCGAGAATATTCCTTGGACACCAAGGAGGGTGGTCAGAGAGAGGGAGACACAGAATCCGAAGCAGGCTCCAGGCTCTGAGCTGTCAGCTGTCAGCTTTAACCCAACCATGGTAAAGCTCTTGCTCAAAAGCTTTGGAGCAGTAAACAAAGCCAGTCCCCCTTCTTCCTCCACAAAGAAACCAGCTAATTAGCACAAGTCTGCATGTTTTCCAAGGTAGTGGCAGCCTCATCCCTGCCCTCTGCTTGGGGCCTTTGGGAAATGATTACTCTGAGGTGAAACAGAACTCTCAACCTGGAGCTCCCTGTTCTTCAGCTCCGGCCGGTTAAGCATGACGAACATAGAAAGGTCACAGGAGGGGCGCCTGGGTGGTTCCGTCAGTTAAGCGTCCAACTTCAGCTCAGGTCATGATCTCGCGGTCCGTGAGTTCGAGCCCTGCGTCGGGCTCTGTGCTGACAGCTCAGAGCCTAGAGCCTGGAGCCTGCTTCGGATTCTGTGTCTCCCTCTCTCTCTCTGACCCTCCCCCGTTCATGCTCTGTCTCTGTCTCAAAAATAAATAAACATTTAAAAAAAAAAAAAAAAAGAAAGAAAGAAAGGCCACAGGAATTCATAACCACGCAGGCCCCAGAGGGGAGAGTTCTCTGCAGGGCACCTGGCCTCCCTCACCACAGGTTTTACCCTCTTTCACTGTGGCCCCCGAAGGCCTCACTCCACAAAGACACACAGGCAACCGGAAAAAGTTCTGCTTTCACAGACGTCAGGGTCCAATCCCACACCCAGAGAGTCTCAGCAACCATGACGTCAACTCCAAGCCCGTACCTTCCTGGAGACTCAGACACTTGGAACTGCACTAGCCAGGTCCACACCGGGGAAGGACGAGGAAGCCCCTGATCATCCATGACACCGTGCACCACGCTCAGACACGTCCCCTAAACGCCTGTCATGCACGACCCATTGCACCACTTTCGTTGGACCAAGATAACCCTGTGAGGTCTAGGCGTGGGGATGTCCCAATGACACCATTTCCCCATCCAACTCACAAAAGAGGAAACTGTTGAGGGGAAACATTTCAGTCTTTTGTCACCCACTTGTTTATTCTTCCCCGTGGGAAGAAAAGGCACTCAAGTAACCACAGGCGGGGAGAGTGACCCCACTTCCCCACCCCCAGGGAGCCTAAGGAGCAGAAAGAAAGGCTGCCCGCCTCTCTCTCTCTCTCTCTCTCTCTCTCTCTCTCTCTCTCGCACTGCAATCTGCCCTGCTGGCCTCCGGCTGTAGAAGCAGGTCCCTAACGTCACTGTCACCAAAGATCTCTGAATGTAAACCAAAGGAGGTAAAGGGAAGATCTGTGTGGACCCCAGTCCAAGCCACGCCTCCGACACAAGCCCCTGGGGCCCTCAGTTTGGGGAACGAAGCCAATGCTGAGCTCCAGTGGGTCTGGTTCAGCCGCTTCACAGCCTCAACACCCTGGCCACCCCACCTGAGGGTTACCCACGCTGACACAGCACCCCGAGAAGGTGACAAAGGCACTGGTGCCGAAACTAAAGCCCAGAGCTGACCCAACATGCAGCCAAATGACCCCGAAGTAACCGTGGTCCCTGACAGCTCATCTTATTTGCTAAACCAAGTCATATCAGAGGAAGGCAGAACTCCGCTCTCTACCAACTAAGGAACTTAATTAAAACCAATACCATTGAGGGACGCCTGCTGGCAAAGCCTGTAGAACATGCAACTCTTGATCTTGGGATTGTAGGTTCGAGCCCTATGTCGGGGGTAGACATTACTTAAAAATAAAGTCTTCAGGGGCACCTGAGTGTCTCAGTCGGTTAAGCGTCAGACTTCGGCTCAGGTCATGACCACATAGTTCGTGAGTTCGAGTGCCACGTCGGGCTCTGTGCTGATGGCTTGGAGCCTGGAGCCTGCCTGAAATTGTGTCTCCCTCTCTTTGCTCCTCCCCTGTGTGCACTCTGTCTCTCTCTCTCTCAAAAATAAATAAACATTAAAAAAATTTTTTTTAAGTGAAACAATGTTTTCGGCAGCCGCAGCAATTATGACAAAGGGTAAAAAATCTACAATGTCTAAAAATCCATACTCAAAAGACTCCAGTTTTAGACACAAGGACAAAAGAGACGGACATTAAATGAAAGGGAAGGACAATATAATTAACAGATGAGAAAATGTTCAACATCACTGGAAATGAAACCGAACGACGATCCAGAGATGCTATCTCCTGTCACACTTTTTTTTGACAAAATAACCACGTAGCTACTGCTGGCAAGCCTGTGATGAGGATGCCAAGTCCGTGATGAGGATGCCAAGTTCACACCTTGCTGGCAGCAGAGTAAATTGTTACCACTCTTTGGTAAGCAATATGGTTACAGACACTCAAAACCAAAAAAAGAAAAAAAAGAAAAGAAAAAGAAAGTCATACCCTTAATCCAATAAAGTCATGACTAAGAATCTGCCTCCAGAAAATAAACCAACAAAAGAAAAAGAATATGCATTAAGTATGAAATCTGAACATCATGGTTTGCAATTACAGAACAATTTGTAAGCATGTGGTTGAAGGCCAAAATGGAATATAAAAGTGTGGAAATGGTTGCATGGGGGGGGGTAGACTGCTAAGTGATTTTCTAGAAACGTTTCCACTGTTGCACTTAACCATTACCACCTCTGCATTATAAATGTAAATTGGCCATTGCTGGGGGGAGGATGTGCCAACCTCCAAGGATGTTGGCCCCCCAACGTGATGACCTCTACGGTCCTTGTAGACAGGGCTTGTCTACTTTGGGATTCTTTCAGCCTGTAAGATTCCTTCCTTCTCCCTCTCCCCGTCTTATTGTTAATTTAAAAAAGTAGCACGTGCTCCACTGTAAAATACGTGAGCAGCTCAGACGTATGAGGAGTAAACGGGCAATGAGAAACCAGCAGACGATGGCTTTCACATTTTCACCATGACCCACAGTAAGAAACACATGAACAAAATCAAGCCAGTGCACACATATTCATGTGCACAACCGAGCTTCATGAAAAAATATCTCCCCTTTTGTGCCCCATGCATTCTAGATTTGGGGTTTCAAGTTGGTTTGTGTTTTTCAAAATCATGCCTGCACAGAATCGAAGCAGCAACTACCATACACGTTGTGTTGAGAAAAAGCAGCTTGTAGGCCCTTCCCCTTCCAAGGGACCCTTTCAACTTTCCGGCTGATCTTGATAGCTATACCCCAAATAGCTCTTAGAAATGTCCGTATGTAACACGCTTGTGTTACTAGTCCTTGGCTTTTCAGTTTTAGATATTAGCTACCTACTTCCTACCCTGGAAGGTGACGATGTAACTTTTTTTTTTTCATGTTTATCTTTGTGTGAGAGAGCGAGCACATATGCACTGTATGCACACACACACACACACACACACACCCTCTGCCCCTGGCAGAGGGACAGAGAGAGGGGGACAGAGGATCGGACACAGGCTCCACGCTGTCAGCAGGGAGCCTACACTGGCTCAAACTCACGAATCGTGACATCATGACGTGAGCTGAAGTCAGATGCTTAACCGATGAAGCCACCCAGGCACCCCACTCTATTTACTCCTATAGAAACCACTTGCCCCCCACCAAGCTCCCTCATCCTTCTCCTTTCCTGTATCTCCACTCCAATTACAGTTAAACTCTAGCAATGGCTAGAGTGACTTTCAGAGTTTATATTATCATGACCACTTCTAACATCAGGAAGAGCCATATAAATCATAATTACTTTTCCTGCACAACTTTTTGTTCTCTGGAGTTAACGATTCTCTTATTTTTCTGTTTGCTTAATTTCCTATAAATTTATCCATAGTCAACCCCAAATTCAATGCCAGTTGTCCAAGTCTCCTCTCAGTAAGTTTGCTAACAGATGTTCTGTTTGTATTTCCTCTTCCAGAAGAAAACTCTCCTGGAGCTTACGGAGCTGCTTCGATCTGGACTGGTACCCAGAATTCCCTTTACCTCAGTTTGGGACACAGCCCACGAGAAATCCAGTCTTTGCTCACCTTGGTGGAGAAAACTTTCAGTGCAAAAGGCAAGTTTTTCGAACCCTATATATCTGAAAACAGGTTTATCCTACCTTCACTCTTGAACAAAAGCATGTGAACGGAATTGGGAATCAATTTCACAGAGAATGACAAGGCATCACTCTACATCTTCTACATTCCAGCGTATTGAGAAGCCGTGAAGCCACTCAGGTTCCCCATCTGTGTGTCTGATGCATTTCTTTCTCTGTATGAAATTGTAGGATCATCCCTTTCTCCCCAGCATACTGAAATTTCAGGGTACTGGTCTGGGTTCACCTTCACCCACTTGGTTCAACATCCAAGGAGTCCTTCCAAGATGGAAACCAATATCTGCCTAGGAAATTTTTTTTCTTGATGATTTTCCCATTCGTACTTTTTTTTTCTCTGTTCTCTCTCTCTAACTCCTATTAGTGGACACGGAAACCCTGCGTGATCCTTCACTCTGTTATCCATCTCTTCATCTTTTTTGTTTTCTGCAAGAACTCCTTCAACTTTATTCTCTAATTGTTCTGATATTTTTGTCCTGCCCTCATTTTTTAAACTTTTAATAATTTTGTTCTCAAAATATTTTTTGTAGCAGCCTGTTCTTACTTCATGGATACAAAATTTCTCTGATCTCTGAGAAAATGTCTAATTTTTTTCAAAATGTTCTTCCCTGTAAATAGCATGTTTCTTCCAAGTGGCCTTTTTTTTTTTCCTATTTGTTTTGCTTCCTTTCACGTTAGGCACCTTCTTCAGATGTTAATAATCCTTAGTAATCCTCATGAGGAAGAGTAAATGCCTAAAAACTAACTGGAAGCACTGAGTCCTGGGGCAGGTGAGTTTTCATGAAGATGATCGGGCTGGGCCATTTGCTGGGGAAACCTTGTTGTTGGCATCGTTAATTCTTTCCTCTGCGGCCAGTCAGGTTCCCCAGTGAGGTCTCTTTTAAGCTCCTACCTGGAAGGAAGGGGGCTGGCTGTCATCAGTGTTTGAGAAGCCAAATGGAAGTAGAAGGCTGGGGAATGAATGTGGTCTCCATATGCACCTCCAGGAATACCTGGGGTTTCACAGGTCCCTGGTTTTTTCTTCTGCAGAATAAATCCCCAATGTCCAGCTAAAGGGAAGAGGGCATCACCAAGCATCACGGAGGAAGGAAAGCAATCCAGGTATCCAACCACATCAGCCACTTTCAAAGAATTCTTACATTTAGCCACCTCAGATGCTCCTCTGCACCACGCCCGAAAATAACAATGTGGGTGATGACACCAACTTCTCTCATTATTTTTTAATTTTTTTAATGTTTGTTTATTTTTGAGAGAGAGAGGGCACGTGCTAGTGCCAGCTGGGGAGGGGTACAGAGAGAGAGAGGGAGGGAGGGAGGGAGGGAGGTGGAGAGGGAGGGGGAGGGGGAGGGGGAGGGGGAGGGG